>NW_003804372.1:39685-203017 GCF_000255335.2 Galendromus occidentalis
GCAGCGCCCTCGCAACCTCGAGGTCGCTTCGAGTGATGCGGCGGTGTCAAACGCAGGACACTCTCAGGAGTGTGTCGACCTCCTGCCGCATGGGAACCGACCGAGAAACAGACGCACAGACCGAGCGACTGAGCTAGAGACCAAGTGTCTGTAGGAAGTTTTGCCAAACATCGACCGACTCTTAGCGGCCCGACGGACGGAGCGATCGACTGAGCGAGCGACCGACCGACCGACGCAGACAGGGAGGACGAGTCCCACACGGGGGTAGTTTCCCTAATCCTAGTATTGTCATAGAGGTGAACACCAATTCAGAGGATTTCCATGGCTTGCTGCTGGTCGCTGCTTCCATCGCTGATGTTGCCTTGGGTGCTGGTCGGGTGGCATAAGCGAGTCACAGACATTCGATACTCGAGGACGACCGCAATTGTTGTACGATTCAGAGCAAAGCAGTTTTAAACAATCGCTCTTCAAATTGGCTCAAGCCGCGAATCTCTGAGAGTCCTCCCCAATGGAGCTCGAGCTCATTCTTTTTTTTTTTCACAAATCCATCTCAATGGTCGGGTTCGCTGCCCGGGTCTTACTCCTCGGAATCCTGGAGTTCCCATCCGATATTCCTCAGGAAGGAATCCTGAGTAGGGGGAATGACCAAATGTCCATTGTGATTGTCTTACGAATTTCACGTAGCTCTTTGATTCCCGAACGCAGCTCCTCATCGGGAGGAGCAAAAGAAAAAAGAGACGAACACCATTATCCGAGTGTACTGAGTGTTTCAATCCGGGACGTGTGTCCGCGCTACGCACGAGCACTCGGTTCGACGATAGTTGTCGCAACGAGAGCCACGATTGTCGCGAGTCTTCTGACGAGTTCATCCAGAAGGCCAGCAGAAATGAAGCCGCTGTTTGACACAGCGTGAGCTCTTCTCCCTAAGTGTTCCCCGACAGGGGTGACAGCGGCTTTGAAAGCAGAATGGTAATTATGGCTGGTGGGAGAGATGTCAAAAAACGGCTTAGAAACATCCTCTGTCTGTTTCGAGGTGGGCATGTTCGTGTGCCTGTCTCGCTGCTGCTTCTCCTCCTCCTCCCTCCTCCTGCTCACCCGCAAGCAGGCTCTCGTTCGGTGTCTATCGCTCGCTTTGTATGCTCGTGCCAGTTACGGGAGCTCGTCATCCCCCACAGCTGCTGTGTACCGATTATCCCAGCAAGACAGACTGCTGCTGGTACCTACCAACCGAACGGGCGGGCAGTCGGACGGACGGACGAACTGGCAGGGCAGGCAGTCGCCCGGTAATCCCTCACGTGCTCAATACAGACATCCCACGCGGGAAGACAATCCTCACAAGACAGACGCTTGTATTTGGTCTCGGTCACTTTCTTCAGTCCCCTCCCCCCTCTTTCCACCGACATCGTTTATTCCCGAGTTCTCATTCTCCTCGGCAAACGTACATACGACCCGGCGGAGCGTCATTTGCGGAAAACTTGTCCCTTGGGCCCATGCACCTCTTAGATTCTCTCCAACGAGCTGGCTCCCGTCCTCGGATCATCTGAGACAAACCGCAAAAGTTACGCCGGGTTCAGGTGCTAAGCCTGTGAGCTTGCAAACGACCTTATCCGAGCAGCTATTGTGACAAAGTGCAAAAGGTCTATTGTCCTACCCTGGCCTTCAATTGGCAGGAGCAGAAGACGCTTCGGGTCGAACACGAGATAAGCGCATACATGGGAGGGAGGAGGAGAAATGCCGATGCCACTGATGATGAGCAAAAGAAGAGTCTCCAATGTCAGTGGGTTCCGGTGTCTTCACAACCGCGCGGTAATTGTTATCGGATATGAGTCTCAAGCGACCAACGAAGCGACCAAGGGAGCAAGCGGAGACGCTGATGGTGTTGGTATAGTAATGGCAACATGACACCTTCGGAAACAAAACTCCGCTCCCATGGACCGAGGGCCGAAACCTCCCCCACCTCGGATGCTCGAGCCGTCCTCCTCGTTTTCATTCAATTGGATTCAAGGTGACATCCTATCTCGCTGTGCGGAGCGGCTCTGCATCGGGAATATCTCGCTTTGGACTCCATTCGAGCTCGAGAGCTCCGGCCGAGACGTCACCGGACCGAACGAGTCTCGGTGGAGGAAAATCGATTCTGATAGCGTGTTGACTCGCTAGATTTCTTGATCCCTCAGATTCCCCGGGAATCCAGTCGAGTCGAAACTTCCAAAACGATTATTCCACTCTAGCTTTTATCGGAATTTCCCGAACCCGACCAGTAGGATGTGTGTCCGCTGCGATAGCAAATATTTCATGAGGCTGCTCGCAGCTGCACGTGTCTGAGCAGTTTCCGCAAATTCGAATCGGGACATTGAGTTTCATAATAATCTCTTCCGTCGGGGTGAAGACTCCTCACGGGGAGCGGCAGGGTAACGGATCAGCGGCACGAAACTCTCCGTGAATCGTCTTGGAAAGATTTCTGTGAGGTAATTCCCGCTGCCATTCCGTCGAATTCACCGTCTCAATGGGTGTCCGTGTGTTTGCGTTCCCTTCTATCTCTGCTCCGAGAACGCCGGGGATTTAATTCGTCCGCTCGTTCGTTCGCTCGCTCATTCAGGGAGTTCAGTCCCACTGTTGACGGTGCCTTATGGCCGCCAGGCAGGCTGGCTGACGACTGTTGCCGTCACTGGATCTCCCGCTCACGACAGTACGGTTCGTTGTTTTTAATGCGTTCATTACTGCGGTGTCCTGTTGCTGTGATGTTGTAGTCGACGGCACTGCCACTGGCGACGGCGAGCGCCGAAGCTCAAAACGACGTTGTGTTTAATTGCGCGTAGATGTCCGATCCGGATTCCCCGTGAACCAGAATTCTTCGTTCGTTTTATGACGGGCAGCTTGAATTGAAGACAAAAAAAGTAGCGAGCTGCGTCACCATAGGCCACAAGAATATTTCGGAGAGTATCCGTCTGCCTCCGAAAGCCTTTGCCACTCTGTCTCTTCCGAGCTTGAGAAACTGCGTCGGAGAGGATTATCTTCCCTTTTGACGCTCCATAGATATTGAGTATTCTCAAGTAGAATCTTGAGCTGTACTCTGGAAAGTTTCAAGTGGTCCGAGCGGAAGAAACGGCGAATGTTCGCCAAACTCGTCGGAAACCCGTATCTGATGTAGTGCGGCATTTTGATAACAATAATAATACTCGAGGGAAGGAAGAGTATCTGCGAGCCGATTCGCACAGAATTCGATGGACATCGAGGTTTCGACGCCTATTGATTCTACAATTTCGACATCTGTCTCCACCGTGAGGGACAGAAGTGTACGGAACTTCAGCGAGGCTCATATGCGCTTCCGAACTGGCTCCGTGGAGAATCCCGCCAGCTTGAAAATCCGCCGCGCGAGGGGCTTGAGAGTTTTTGTTTTCGACCGAATAACGTCTGGAGGGAAACTGTGAAACGCGGCGCTGACATGACCGGTAACTCACCGTCGCCTGAACGCGCGAACAGAGGAGAGAACAGACAATCAGGGAAGTAGCAACGCCATGATCCCGCATCTGTCTCTTTTTCTCTTTGGCTGCCATTAAATTAATTGTAGCATTCACGAGTTTTTCGCGCTGTATCAGAGGCGGTCATAACGTACAGGAAACCGGGTGAGGCTCAACTGTCATCGGGCGAGGTGTCATCGTCGACAAGCAGTTTCCGACAGTTCTGACTGTAGCAGCCCATTCCGCCACAGGACCTCAGTCGTTCCCGTTCGGTCGGGAGACGAAACCCCGAGAGTTGAGGTCAAGAAGAAAATTCTCCCGAGTCCGATGCGTATATGATGATTCAATGCTGCCGGGGGGTCCGAGAAGGAATCCATAAATTCCCTTCAAACTCTGAAATGTGCTTCACGTACCTGATCAGGCGTCGAATTAGAATCGGTGCTGTTGTGTCCAGTGGTGTCGGGCCGGCTTCCTCCACCGTGAGGAGTGTGGTGTCCTCCGTGACCCCCGTGACCTCCGTGACTCCCATGATGACCCCCACCGCCCATGCTTCCGCCGTTTGAGCCGCTGCCGCTGTTGTGGTTGTTGTCTCCCAAATCGCCGGGGCCGCTGTCTCTTTCGTCGATGACGAGATCGATCGGCATCTTGCCCTTGAGACAGCTGATATAACGCTGACAGAAATTGTCGCACAACTCGTGGACCTTTTCCAGTTCCAGCAGGTGGAACCTTAAAACCTGGATAGCCTGAACCATGAGACTGTCGAGTTCCTGGTTAGGCGTGTAATATGGTTTCTCTTGTCGGATCTGCTTAGCGAAGACCGCAATGTCTTCATTAAATGACTCTGAGGAGCATACGTCGCTCGCTCCGGGCTCACGCGGCGTACTTGTGGCCAGTTCACACTTCTCGAAGATCAACGCCAATAGAGGGAACAAGGGGTGCCTGGAAACGGAGAGAAAAATCAAATTAATTCCGAGTGACGAAAATCTCCGGAGGCGAACTGTTTTCTTGCGGTGCAAGAGGATATTGGATGGCGCTTTTCGACGTTCAGAGCCTAAACGATGTCTGAAGTGTTGAGTTGCACTTCAGCTCTGGTTTGAGCCGGTTTAACGCGTCAATGGTTCTTGACTCTGTCTTGCGCATGATTTAGCTCGGCTGACATTCTCGCAGCACAGAGCGACCTCATAAGTGAGTAAGCTGCGACGCCGCTCGGACTTCGATGACGACGACGACAACATCGACCAAGCTCGGAGCAGTTGAATTTGTCAGCTCATTGAATCCGGTTCGCTTTGTGCCATTATCTAGGGATTAGGACCCGCACCTAAGCAGCAGGAGAGTGAACTGGCTTCTCTCTCACCGACATCAGCAGTAGCTGCCTTACTCGCGAGGATAGTCAGAGAGAGGATGAGAGAAATATGGGGTCGAGCCCGATGGAATCAGAGCAGTTTTCACACTTGGACAAAAACGAAGCGAAAAGAAAAACTTTATCCGTTCGTCCGGCTCAGCGAAAAGCTTAAACCTATTTAGCCTCCTGATCTGCTTGCGAATTAGGAGCGTGCAAAACGAACAAACAGCTTCGGTCTGTCTGGCCGGAGCTCGGAGATCGAACCCAGAACCGTCCAAGCCCAATCGTACCCAGCGAATCTCTGGAGGAGAACAGACCTGGGCCGACCCATCCGTGAGGTTGGGTGATAACGTTCAAAATGAATTCTCGAGCGAATCGATGCGACGTCGGACTTCGTACGTAGTCCCCGGAGGGTCTCTCATTTTTTCCGGTGTCGATCCCCGGAATGATTTACGTTCCGGCATCCCGGAGTCTCGAGCCTCGGTGCCGAGTTGGCGGGCTCGGCGGATACTGGCGAGAGAGGTTCTCCTCGCCCCGGAGAGAGCTGCGCGAATCGAATGAAGCATGAGAAGGTCGCGAAGATTCGCATGTCGTGAGCGATAAGAGAGAGCCGGTTTTGCGGGACACCTCGGTAGAAAATGGTGCAATTCTTGCGACAAAACGAGAGGTTCCGCGTCACCGCATCTGCTCTGTGCTGCCGAGTACAAAACTTCACAATGCCACATCTGCCGAGAGTGCGACCGGGAGCGAGAGAAACGAGCGAAAAAAAAGAAGGAACCAGCGAGCTTTGTCGTTGTCGACATATTTAGACGTCTCTCCTGATCTTCGTTCGTACTCGCAGTCAGAGTCGTCGTCGTTGTCGTCGTCGTTTTCGTTGTATGTAGTATACTATATGTAGAAGCCGATCGCGCGCTCGGCCGGTCGATCGCTCGACTCCTCTATGCGTCCCAAGTTCAGTGAACAGTAACTCACTCCGTTGCTACTGCTAATCAAAAATGACAGCAGGACAATGCGCTCGTCACTGAACTCATGGATGCGGGCTCGATCGACGGCCGCTTTGCAAGTCGCTCGGCCAGCCAGCCAGCCTGCCTGCCGGTCTGTCTGTCGGTCGGTCCGTATCGAGCCAGTCAAGTGATTTCCCAGCCGAGGAAGGGCCCGGACAGGAAGTTCGAGAGAATAGGGTCTCCAAGAGGGGAAATAAGGAGAATTACGCATAGTGATCTTGTAGGACTGTCCGCGCGGAATGGAAGCGAGCCTCCCCGAACGAAGAAGCATCCATCCGTTCAGTGAACAGCATTCTCCTCCGAGAGGAATGCATTGTCCTCTGGTGACAACAACAACACTTAACTACATAATCCTCCTCACAGGTCAAATTTCTCGTCAGAGAGATCGAGCATATTCTGAGCTGCTGTCGCGGCTATTGTGGCTCGTTCTCCCAGATCTCGTCGTTGTCATCGTCGTCGTCGTTTTCTTACACAACGAAAAACGGAGCGCTCGAGAAAGGTGCAGAATGCATCGTTCAAGATATGCATCGTTTTGACAGACGCATCAAGCAACAGTCGGACGGCTGTACCGATGAACTTTCGGCTGGACACAGATATCTGAGCTTAGGCGGTCAGTTCGAGGAAAGCTGCGACCAAGTGTTTTTCTCTCGTCCATATCTACCGAGACGCAAGGGTCCGCAGTTGGCATCGCCGCGCCGTCGACAAGGACTGAGGAGTTGCCATCTATCAAAACAGCTTGATCAAATCTAGATCGGACTTCTGTCGTAAATCATGCACCATATCTTCCAGCGAGACATTACTGAGTGAGTGCGGAACGGCGCGGCGCCTCGAAACCTGCATCAGTCAACGACAAGATATTTTCCCGTCCCCGACCCGATTCCAAAAGCGGTGGGTATTGTCTGGAAGCGAGTTTTTGCGTCGTCGTTCGCGGATACGTACCCGTAAATGGCGTCTTTGTCGCGTTTGTGGACATCCGGCACAGAGCCCATGGCGGGAGACGCGTAGCCGGGAGCAGGAGACGCAATGCCTCCTACAGGCGCCGGCGAGTGTGCTCCCGCCATCAGACCCGATCCTCCTCGTGGGTCTCCGTAGTCCACGCATCCTGCAGCGTAATGCGAAGGGATGGAATCCTCATACTGCAAGGGAAAGGATTAAAGAATATTAGTGTCTCATTCTCGCATGAAATCGTCGTCGTCGAACGCTGCCACCTATCCGAAAGTTCCTTCCACGCCGAAACTCAGTCAGTCCCGATAGCGTGGCATCTGCTCCCAACTGGAAGGATCTGCGTGCCCGCGCATCAGTAAACTCGGTGCCGCGACAAAAGAACGAAGGTCGAGTCGGGCGAGCGTCTAGTCCGGTAGCTTCGACGACGGGCTGCCGAGCCAAAACGGGGTTTACGTCAATCGCGCTTCAATTCAATTCGATGGGTTCTATGAAGCCTATTAACATTCCCTCGCATTCGAGCGTTCGCTTTTAAGGGGAAGTTACTCGGACGGTCGTTTTTGCTTGAATTTCTTTTTTCTTCCTCGATTCCTTCCTCGGCTCTAGACTGCAGCTGAAGAAGAAAATGATGTGGGCTCGTTGGTCTGAAAGAGTCTGTCTGACTGACCGTCCGAACGTCTTCTCATCCGCCTGTGAATCTCGTCGTTCCCGCGTTCGATGCTTGCTTTCGAAGCGACCAGGCAACTGGCATCTGTCCGTGGATCCGTCTGATTGACGTTTCGACTACGTCAGACTCTCCCGCAGCGCAACATTTTGGATTCTTTCGTTTTGGTACGGGGTCCGTCGACGATCAGCAACTGTTGCATGGTGTATCGTTCCGCCGCGAAATACTCGCAGCGAGGAGCATGTATTTTGCTTTTTCTTTCTTCTTCTTCTTCTGTTAAATTCCCCACCGTTTCCCACACCGACTCGTCAGCGACGTATTGGCGGATAACGCATAACCACGAAACCGACGACAGGACGGCCGAGCGGGCGGTCGATGTAGTCTTCTTCTTTTTCTGCCTAGAGCGATTTGGTTGCTCGACGAAGCCCCAATCAAGGTGAAGAAATCAATGAGTTAAACGTAACTACCGCCATTCAGATCGAAAGATACAAGCCGTCGTCTGGCCGGGGTCTGGGTTCTGGGAGAGCTGATAAGCGACCAGATCGGCGGACCAGATAAATTGCTCGTCTATTCTCTGGTGGCGCTTCTTCATTTCGGCCGCGATTCGATTAAATATTCACAATCCACGACGCGAGAGAAGCGATTAATCTCCGTCGCGATCTGCTAAACTGTTGCAAAACATCGTGATGTACGATCTCCGACAAGAATTCACGCAGACCGGAAAATTCGAGCCGTCAAGACATGGGAGGAGTCTATCGATTCTCTGTCGGAAGAATCTAGTTTACATCTTCACATGATGATTCGTTTCGTCAATTCCTAGAGCTCGGATAATTCCCGCCCTCAGTCGCTACGTCGGCACGGAGTCCGAAATTTGACAAATTCCTCAATAGACAGAAACTCCTCTCGTTCTATCTCGTATTGAGACGCTGCGCGGGAGCGCGAGAAGAAGAACGATCGCCTCTTGAAATGGCACCAATGAGATTTCCCTCCCGCGTGTTTATGCCTCTGAAATTGGATACGAACACATAGACAGACGAACAGATAGACGAACCAACAGACATATACGAGCACGTATCTTTACAACAACGGGAAAAGACCACAATAACACTGTCCAACTTCTCTAAAGATTATGTCAGCCGCTAAGATTTATGACCGCTCGATAACCAGCGCCACACATCAGGTGCAAAAGGTCAACTAGGAGGACATCCCCGCTCAAACGTTTTAAAATCGCGTAAAATCAGCTTCCAGCTTGAGAGGCGGCCGTCTGCGTGGATTTTGCCCATTCCCTCACTTGAGATCCGGCTCCTTTCAACCGCTGTCTCCAGTGGCCATTTGTGGGCGAGCTTCTTCAAAGGAATAAGAGGTCCCTCGCGGAAAAATAGCGCCGAGGGAGCCTCTTCAATAGTTATGATTGTTCCTTCGGAGGACGGAGGATTAGGATGGTTCGAGCTTCCGAGCGAAGGGGAGTCGCTCCTAGATAATAACTGGAAAAGTCTGCTTATCTCAACGTACTTTTATCGGTTCACCGACTTCGTCGAGGGCGAGTGGGAATCGCATCAGTATATCCATTGAAACTTATATTCTTCGTTTGAAAGCTTGCGCCTAGGTGTCGGTCACGGTGCCGGTATATTCCCGATACACCGGAGTTCCCCTCTCAACAAATGTCCTTTGAAAATCCTAGCGGTACACGGGGCAGTCAGTTCCTTCACAAATCCACAGTCACTTCCACTAGGTGTTGCGAAATTCGAACGACGATTTTTCCACCGATTTTTGCGCGGAACGACACCGAAATTTATCTGGTCGAGCACGACCGAATTCGGCACACCGGGGAATACAGAGAACACATATCAATCATTTGGGAACCACTCGGTAGGCGAATCCATCGAGTTCACTGACAGTCCCCGAGGAGAACGATCATGGACCTCTCGCAGAGAATCTTTATTCTTCTCCCAGTCCGTTCCCGCAGCGGTACAACAAGCGCGAAAAAAACGTCGGCGCACTCGTCAGCGATGACATCAAGAGCACATCGTGGACCGAGAGCGGGAAAAATTCAAAGCGATCGCACAGCTGTAACCGCAGGGTGGATGTGGAGGATCGCTGGCGCAGGAAGTCTGTCTATCGGTGTGCAACACACAACACAGCACAGCACAGTGGCACTATCCTCGTCAAAGTGAGCTTCCACATCAATCACTCGCGTCATGCATCATCCACGGCCGAACCATGCGGCCGCTTGTGAGAGGTACCCGAACACCCTCTCTCGTTCGTTGGTCGTTCAGGGAAGGAACCGTCCAACAAGCGATCGCTAGACTCTTCAGAGTCCTACGAGAAGTTAGCCACAAACGCCACTTTTTCGAGTCTACGTTACTATTCAATCGAACCCAAACCCGCTCGTAGGCGATGGTGCTGCAGTCGAACCGCATGCCCCCAACTCTCCGCTCGTCGACCCCTGGGTCGAAGGTAGATTGCTCTTGCAGGCTCAGAACCCACTGCCGAAAGCGGCGGCGGCGGTGTTCGAGACGCAACACTGCTGATGACGAATGGACGACTCTCCCCGCGTCGGGCTTGCATCAAAGAAAATATCTTTTAGCTCACGTAAGATAATGAATTTCGCTCGAATCACCTGACGAGCATCCGAGTATACACTCTGCACATGAAAAACTCCGGTCTGCTCCGAAACGCCGCGTGGGCTCGATCAATTCCGAGGAAAATCTAGAGACGAGGGTTTTTCCTTTTTTTTCTGACGGATTGTCGTCCGTTGACCCAATCATCCATCAATCGATCGCTTACTTTGTGTAGACACTCCGCCTTGGCCACCCAGTGATAATTGTCTCGTCGAACGAGAGCGACACCGATCTCCGTTGCATACGGATGACAACACGAAACGGCCGGCGGTCAACAGCGCTCATCAGGAGAGAATATTCTTATTTTTCCCCCCAAACGCCCTGACCTCGGGGCTTCCGAGCCCCCATTTACTGCCCGCGCTCTCGTCCCAAAACGACAAATGGCAGGATCTGGACTCAATGAACGAGCGGGAACGGTAGACTACAAACGTGGAGTATCCACCGAAAACTTGACGATCGGTCAAAGCAAACCGGAGCTTGCGGTTTTATTTTGAACCGGTGGACTCCCCGAAAGCGATGAGACAAATTCAGCGATCAAGCTCAGCTGAACATGCCCCCCACCCCTCATCTTCTCGTCCCGCCATCTCTCATTCCGTGAGATGAGCCAAAATAATGCGCCGAGAGCGAGTCCAGAGGGGCGGGAAGTAAAAGCCACGTCAGGTCAGAAGAGTAGGTGTCGACCGATAACAAAGCATGCCCTGCGCTCGGATGCGCCAGTGCGTTCGATGGCTGTGTCTTCAGAGAAGGTGTTCGATTGTTGAATAAAATCGACCTCGATTCGATATGTGTTGCGGTGCCCCTGCAGAAGTCCTCTTTGCGGCGAAGACGGCGAGTCGCCTCGCTTTGTTGTTGAATCAGAAGCTGGGACGAAGACGACGACGATTTTCTCTCTGAGCAGTAGGGCAGACGGCGGAGCGTCGTCGAAGCCATCGAGGAAGACGTTCGTTCTTTCTGAATATTTTCCCAAGACACAAGTTTTCCACAACAAATTCTAACCACCATCTGGTTTCATTGCAGCGAGTTCTCGCGCTTTGGCTCACTTCCGGAGCGATTCGAGCGGCGTGATCGATCAGCTGATGTTCGCAGGCTCGAGTCGATCAAACCGGTAGCCTCGATCTCGATCCCGGATCGAGATGCGCGAATGCATGCCTCCCGTGAGGCAATTTGGAGCAGAGCTTCCGTGTTTCCGCCCTCGATTGAATCTAATCAGAAGGATGAGAGAAAAAAACGACGAGCAGCGTAACTTCTGAGAATCGATCAGAGTTCGTTTTGGATGGTGAAATATGTTCCAGTAAAACGTTTCGAGCGAAGAGAAGAGCCACCGAAGTAGCGAACCGCTCGCGGTGTGACAGAAGAAAGCACACACCCGGTTCCCGGTGCCTGAGAAAATTCGTCCGCTCAAAGCGTTTCCTCAGAAATTTCTTGCGTCCTCGAGATCGAGCGGAGTCGGCGCTCTCCGATCACATGAGATTAAGGCTCCGATCTCCCACACGCACTCGCCGTCATCCCTCTCACAGGTGCACTCCCGGAAGCGTGAACAGATCTCAGAATCGACTCTGCCGATTAGAGATGCTCGAGAGAACGAATATGAGCTGGCGATCCATTCATGGGCTGACCCACCAGGCCGTCTCTCGACGCGGACCAAGATCGTGTTAGGTCGCCAAGAATCGCAAACGACTAAACGGATTAGTGACTTCTCTCCGGGACTGCACGGGAGTTCCTTGAAGTTCCGTCGCTTTTTTTCCACCTAACTCGAGTGAGAACCCTCTCCACTCGCGCTTGACGACGCGCGACGGTCGGTGTTTTCAGATTGACATGTTTACACAGAGACGCAAGAAATCGGAATGGAGCGGCTTTTCTCAACCTTCCCGCGAGTCGGTGGGTGCATGCAGGAATCGCTTCGATATCCTCCCGCGTCTCCAAACCGTTAGTCGGGTCGAGATGAACACTGAATGAAATCCGAGATTTCGACAGCCCACTGCCGGAGGAGTCACAGGCTCGTCGCCTGTGCTCTAATTGCGGTCGAGCATCGATGTGTGTGCCACCGAGTTGACGGGCGATTCGTTCGCCTCAGCTGCGAACACAATTTCCAATCGAGCTGCACGCCGCTCCGGTCTCGAACAGCGACGAAACAAACATCGGGCCGAATCTCTAAATCAAAGCCAAGCAGAAAGAAATAAAATGCCACCCACGTCGACTTTTCCCGGAGCTTCGTTCCTTCGGTTCTGGTTCGATAACGAATCGATATGACGAAAATAGGAATTCGGAAGACTCTCTCTGACTATTCTCGAGGTATACCGGCTCAGGCGAAGGTTTGACCTTGGCAAAAACTGTGGTCTCTTCTACCAAACGGAGGCTCGAATTAAGAGTGAGCAGTTCTGCCGGTGAGCCGATCGGCAGGCCAAGCTCGCGGGCGAACATAAGCGGCATCTAAGGGTGGTGGCGATCGTGCCCGTTGTCAGGGATCCGAGAGAACGGAGCTGTGAGCGAGCGAACGGAGCGACCGACCAACCAGCGAATGAACGAGGCGAGCTGGATTGCTGGCTGGTTGGGGTAGCGCCTCGGAGAGGCCCAGGCCTGCTCGCTGGCTGGCTGCCTGCCTAGCTCATATTCAAAGCACTAGATGACGACGACGACCGACGGACCGACCAACCAACCAACCAGCTAGCAGTCGTGCCGAGGTGGATCTATCTCAAAAACGACTGAAGCAACTTCGAAACAAGCGAACGCAACTAAGCAAGCTGGGCGTCCAGCCTGACTGCCACTCGGTCAGCGAAAGAGCGAGCGAGCGACTCACTCAGTCAGTCAGAGAGGAAAAGAGCTAAAGAGCTAAACAACTCACCAAGCGAGCAGTCAAACATCTCACTGGGACTGGCATCTATAATTATAGCCTGCCTAAAGACTCGTGCTTGAATTCTGCATATTTAGTGATTCCTCGCTGAAGAGCATTTGAAGAGCTCTTCCGAGCAACGACCCGGTGCTTGAGAGATGCATGCCGAGAAAATAGAACTTATCGTATGTCCTCCTCAATTTTCAGTGCGAGGGATTCCTAAGCTAGAAATCGGTCTTCCAGTGGGTATTCGTCGAAATGTTTCCCTCTGCTCATTCCTACGGTCTGGACAGTGGCCAGGCATGGAGGAAGGTCTCGGTACCGGGTGACAGAACTGACGGGTCGAAGAGTTTGCGCACGTTTGGGTGGTGTCGGGTCGGAGACGTTTTTCCGCGTTTTTTTCCGTCCTCATCGCTCTTTTCTCTCGGCTCTTATCCGGTTGGCCAGCGCTCCCACGACCCCGACGCCACCGACCGAAGGCTCCTGGGCACAAGACCTCAATAGAGTGGCGGGCTCTTTTCCCTCTTCGGATAGGCACATGCTGCCTAGTATTGATGACAGAGATCGCGGGCCTTGTGTGGAGTTTTCTCGATTAGATACACGTACAATTTTCGCGCACTTGAGAAGAAGCCCGAAACAAGAATTCCACCGAACGTTTGAGGCAGGCACTTGAGAAGAGATAAGGGCTCGTCGTCACCTCTCGAGAGCAACACGATGACCTGCGATTATCTTACACCTTTCGTTGTGACATTTCAACGGGAGTCTCGAAGAGTTTTCCCACGTTGCGTTATCGTAGCATGGATCAGTAACAATACGAACGACCCTCCAAACCTTTACGCAATTCGGGTTCAATTTTGCGGTTTACCAGATTCCGCGCAATTTTAGGAATGTGCGGGAACGGGATGGGAACGCTAACCGCGCCTCACGGCATCGAGCGGTTCCAAGCTCGAGCTTAAATCAGCCTAATAGACACAAATTGGTCCGGAGAAGAAGACGAACCCGGCGTTTTGAGGTTCGCGCAATCGTTCGGGGGCGATTGCTTCCGTGAAGCTCGAGCGGACAACTTCGGTCTCGGAGTTGTTCCCGTTGTTGATCGATTAATTTATTCGTCGATTCAACGGTCGTTCGACGCTTGCGCTTTGCGATCCCCGACCACGGCTTTGCTCGATCGCTCGAACGCCGATCGTTCACCGGCTTTGATTCGTTGTTGATCTCTGATCCATGTCACCGAGTGGGTACGACCTCAGTGGCGACATACAATCGAATTGAAGCATTCTTCAGCCCAAATCCCCTCTTTGTTGGATTGACATCGGAATAATCTCCGAAAGCTTGACTGCAATTTTCTTATGATTTCCTCCATTTGTTCGGTCTATCGAGAGGCATTGAGCTCTTATACCGAGCCCCCGGATGGAAACGCGATGAAAAATCAACGAGATGAGCCGATTGAGTTCTGAGCGATTATCTCCGACCATACAACAATCTCAGCTCCATAATCTTGAAATTCAATCACGATCCCGAGATTTCTGAGCCGTGGGCTCCAAACGGCCATAGAGAAGGACCGAAGGACTCCAATGGAATGAAAATCCAGCGCCGCTGTAAAAATGGCTCCCGAGACTCGAGACACGTCAACAAACCTTAATCAGGAACCTCTGGACGTAAACGAGGTACCCAAATAGATTCCGAGAGACGTTTGCGCGGAACTCTGTATTATGGCTGTGGACTTCGAGAACTCTGATTCCCAGTTCGGAAGTCGCTCCGTCCGAGTTAATTCGATCGATATCGCTACTCAGGAAGCCTTTTATCCTACCTCACGGATTTCACTCTGAGACTAGTGATACTCACTCTATGAGCGGCCATTTTCTGTAGATGTTGTTGATTATATGGCTGCCAGCACAAAGTTCAGAGCTCCCTAGATTCACTCAAGCTTCCAGAAGAGCTTCCTTGCAACTTTGTCCTTCGCTTGTTTTTTATGTTTTCTCCTTCAGATATTCTTCTTTCTTTTCGATTCCTCGATTTGCTCCGGCTCCTGTTGGAGTTGTCGTTGCAAACGTGGAATATCTCTGAGAATTTTCCTTCGGCGGGACGCTTGAAGAGACGACGAACCACAATGACGACAGCGGACCGTTCTGCACTAAAGTTAACGGGGGGGTCAAGCACCGCCCGTCCTCCGGCCAGCCAACTACTTCCAGGACACGGAGTCACCACACTGGCTAGGAACCTAGCCGAGCCGACACGATAGCGTCGACCGCGTTCAGAAGATCGTCTTCAATCCGACAACGATAGACTCAACGCAGTCTGCACCATTCACACCTCAGACAAAGCTTTCTTGCCTCCGTTGCCTAAAAGTGCCGATTCTGATGTTCCGTAGCACGAAAGCACCTCACTGAGAGCACAGTTTCGAGGTCCCTGTAAACTTCCGATAGCATCCAGAGCGCGAGCACCACTGAAGTTGACGGTAGCGGCAAGGACCTTCGATAGCGAGGACGGCGACGACGATGACGACGACGACGTCCTACCGATCCGAGCGTCTGAGGGATCACCGCACCTGCAGCAGATGCCGCCCTCAGCTGCAACTGGTGAGAAGCACCAGTTTTCCGAGTGCTTTTTCGTCTCTCTGACCAGGCTGCCTCACAGCCCGGTTGGTCACGAGCTCAGACCGACAAAGCGAACGACCGATCGACCGACCGAGCAGGCGATCGATCGACTGCCTGTCTGTCTGGATGATTCCCTGACTGCCGGAATCCTCCACCTGCAGTCGCAGTGAAGCACTGGAAACTCGAGGGGACACCGTTCGGTGGATTTTTGTCGCCCCACCGCCGCCGCTCGAGCTCACTCGCAGCACACAATCGTTTGCCTTCTTACCAGCCGTCGTTGTAGCACCACCACTACCACGGCGTACACTCTTCTTCACAACGCTAGCGACGAGAAGCAGCAGCCGTAGCAGCAGCAGCCGTACCAGCTAGCCAGGCAACCGTCCCAACGACGACGACAACGACAACGATAACAACGACGACAACCACGTCTGGCAGCAGCGGTGGCCGGGGGGCGGAGCTTCGAGCGCTCGAAGCTCCGCCCATGGGCCTCCGCAGCTTCTGTTCTCGGAGAAAAACTGCTCAAGTGGGTAGCGGCGGCCACTTCGGACAGAGCAGCACGAGAAGGGAGGGAGGTAGATTGGATGGTTGGTTGGTCGGTCGGTCGGTCCGTCTGCCTGTCTGTCTGTCTGTCTGTCTGTCTGTCTGTCGTTACGCAGGCAGGCAGGCAGGCAAAGAGGGAGGGAGGGAGGCAGTCAGTCGACCAGCCATGAGACAGGCAAGCAAGGACCGAGCGAACGCCGGCCGCCGAGAAACAGCAGGCACTTCCAACCCTTAAGCAGCACGAATAACGCTCCTATGGACGGTGGACGTGGGGACGGACAGAGGGACAGAAGCATGCATGCGGCTGCGGCAGGGAACACTCACAAGGGACCGACGACACGAAGCGGCTGTAGTCAACGCTTTCGTCGACGTCGTCGACGACGAATCCATGCAGGCTACTCCGAAAACGGACTATTCACCCAAGGCGGTCCATAAACTCCCGTGCATCCGGAGTTTATTGCAACAGTTTTTTTTAATCCGTTGACAACTTATTGAGACCCAGATCACCCTTGGGGTTGGGGTCGGGAGTATACATAGCACTGATGCAAAGCGAACGGTTATGCGTAAGGATAAGAGAGTCCACGGTGAATGACTTACCCGACCTGTAAATCATCGTCAGTTATCGAGGCGAGTCTAGGTCTAGATCGCTCGGGAATCTTCCGGGGAAATGCTCCATCGATGAGATATGAGAGAGATGAACTGGGTTTCGGGCTCGTAGCCATCCCGAGGAGGATTTCGACCTCAGGGCCTCGATTGATTGATCGATGGCGGAAGAATTGCTCGATACCGGATCGAAAATATCAATGGATCATCAGGACGACGCATGATGACCTCGAGTACGCTCTCGACAGCATCATTATCGCGAGTTCATCAGTGCAGAAGTGCAGGAACGATTGATCGTGTGCATGAAAGTACGACAGTCTCATTTTCATTTTTCCTGCTTAGGGTCGGAAGTCGGAAGTCACTCACGAGAATATTCCGGGGTCGTTATCTTTGAAATGCTTGCTGTCGCGAATGACCGAAGTCATATGAATGCTCACTGCTCAGGGGGGATCAATTTGTGGAGGGTGAAGGGGGATACGACTCCATGAGTGGGGAACCATTTAGAGCGACGGATGTCTACTATGATTGGCAGGTAGCTCACTCACAATGTCTGCCACATGAGCATCAACTAGCCGATTGCTCAGAGAAGGGCCGAACAAGATCACCAGTCTGCTTGTCCGGACGATGAATTGACCGGTCGACTGACGGACTGACGGTGTGACTGATTGATTGTCGACGTGACAGAGAAACTCCAGTCGGCCGATCGATTCATGATAGAATCATGTATCAGCAGAATCTGTGTACCACATCAATTTTCGACCGATGAATATTATCATTCATTATTCGGGAAGTATCCGCGACCTCCGAGGACGGGCCCTCCCTAATCGATCGAGGACCAAGATGAAGCACGGCGGAAGGTTCCGATGGAAATCCAAGCGGAACTGGTCAATCGATCGCCACTAATACCAACTTCGCCCTCGATTCCGGAATGAGAGACAAAAACCAGCCAGCCTCGCGGATGACCGCATTAATCCGGTGAGTCAGTATGACTGGGAAAAATCGCATTAGCGTCAGACGCGTTTAAAACATTTCGCAAACATCAATCAAGACATCAGGCGACGTGATTCCATCACTCGGGGCTCAATACGGAGAAAAGCAAAAAGCTTGACGGACCAGCCGAAGTCGGAGACGCGAACGTCTAGCGCCCGTCAATCACAACTCTTGAACGACTTTTACGCGCTTTTGTACGAACGCATACGTCGTACATCGAGTCAGAGCGAAGCGGATCCCAACAGCCGATGCGAATCGGACCCCGGTCGGTAGAAACTGATCTGGAAAACTTCGTGCATCAAATTCGAGAAAAGACGCTGAGCCCGGAAAGACTTATCCGGCTCGGGGAGTCTCAGTGGCTCTAAAAAGAACTTCTAAAGCTCACGTTCCTAGGGACGATGACAAGGGCGAGAAGGAAGCTATACGCTCCGAATTTTCCAATCAGTTGAAAACATCACTGAGTCAATGGACCACGATAGGTGGGCCGACTGGAAATCCACAACCCAGCATTTTTCCACAGCTCGTCGGTCAGGGGCGGATCTGGGCCGAGGCTCACGGAGCTATGGAGTCGACCCCTCCAGGATTCATGCAGCTGGCTTCGTCGACCTTGTCAGGCCCAGACTCTGCCCGCCCGAATTTCATCGGATTCCGCGAACCCGGAGACATGAGTCCAGTCAAGCGATCCAACTTGTGGAATTACCTCACACATTGTACGCCCGGAGACATTCCTCTGGAGTCAAAGTACTGTAGGGTGCATACTAAAAGCCATATTCTTAGGTCTTGCTCGCACTGTCAGCTCAGATTCTGCGAAGCTATTTCTCTCGCCCGGAATTTCTCTGACTGTGTCAAATATTCAGCTCCGATGATATCCGATGTTGAATTGGATTCGATTCCTTCGGCGAGATTTTCCCTCGCTTCCAGATTCAGGCGGGCGCGATCATCGCTCAGCTGAAAGTCGCAAGGATTCTTCTAAAGTAACGAAAATCGAAAACGGTGATTTCCTCATGGGTTCGTCATCACTATTTCTCTGGAGTCGAGGGGCTACGATGGGGGGATCGGGGCCGGTGAAGGGTTTCAGCTCCGTCTCGAAAAAGCCTTCCTAGTTCCGCCACTGTCGTCGACATGCCCAATGATGATTCCATTCACGAGCATCGAGCAGAATCTCGGGGGAAGGGGGGGGGAATTCTCGGGATGATATCTGCAAGATTTGACCGAGAACTGTCCGCGAAATTCGATCACATGATCCCTGCATCTATGCAGTCACGAACTATCGAGCTTGTATCAAAATTCTCCGCAGAATGAGTTGTCGAACCATCGGATCGTTAAATGAAGGAATGGATTCCGATGGAAGTGACTCAAAGTATTGGATGGTTTACATCTGAGGTTTTCATGGATGTAGAAAATCCCGTCGAGAAGCCATCGAAGGTTTCATCTCACGGCTTGAAGTGAACTTCGCCCAGCGGGGATCCGAGAAGAGGTTCTGTCTTTTTTCTCTCGCTGGCTTCAGTCACTCGCTCTCCCTGTCTGAATGTCGTTCTCTCTCGCGCGCTTGTTCTTTTCTCGTTGTCGTTGTAGTCACCATCATCATGACTTGTTGTCCCCGCTGGAGGACCTACTTCTTTGGTTTTCGGTGAGGACTGCAACGGCAGCAAAGACGGATGCGACCACTATGCGTCGAACGAGCGACTAGGAAGTTCTTCAGAGCCGCCGTCTATTGTTTTTTTCATCCGCATAGGTCCCATCCCGAGGATTTCGGGATAGGCAAGATCTCCGTCGTCCTCCTCCCTTATCGAAATTTCTGGCACCATTTTCGGACAAGAGATTCGAAACCAGGTCTAGAAGCCGGAGGACGATCGCGCCGGAGCGAAACAAAGCCAGGCCAAGGGGACGAAGCAACGACAGCCCGAATCCGGTCTGGCTGAGATATTCCCGATTGTGTTTATGAACGAACGAACGAATGAGCGGAGCTATAGATGGAAGGACATACGGATGAGCGGCGGTAGCTCGACGGGACTCCGACGTCTCGATGAAATATAGCCGTAGACAATGCTTCTACGCGCGAATATCCGAGTCCGTCCGTCCATGGAAGCATGCCTGACTGTGTGAGTCGGAATATGTGCGGTTCTGTGTGTGTTCGTGTGTGTCGGTCTGTTGGTCTCCCAGGGTGAATTGTGAAGGTGTGTGACATTTTTTCGTCCACTCCGCGGCTGGCAGCGAACGATTCGGAAGTCGGCGTCAGATGACGACAGACTCTTTGTGCGACGGGAGATCGACTTCGATGCCAACCTAAAGTTCAGCTGTTTGTCATCCTCAAGAAGGAATTACATCATTGGAGATTCCTGGGTGAATTCCAAAGTGCATGGGCTCGCAGCGGAAGCCCTCGGCTGACAAACTCTCGGAGTTCCGGCTCCTGAAGCTGGATCTTGAGGAGACAGCCCGCGGAGGTGTCCCCAGGATCCCAGGAATATATCGCTTCTCATGGCTTCCCTTCTATTCAGGAGCCCAAGCAGACGTCAGCAAGAGAGCTTTAAGGCAGATTGAGCACGACGCCAACGTCACAGAAGCCGAATCGTAAAGCAATCTCGACTTTTTATTCGGCGATAAAAGAGGAGTAATACTAAGACAGAGCGGACCCAGTATAAGACGAGATCGCTGTGGGTCGGAACTGAGACTGTCGGATCGTAGATAAGATCGAGCCCAACAAAAGGATTGATGTGGATCTGGGATAGTACGGAGCATGAGGTATACCCTCTCAAGATTTCCCCGAGGAAATCCGGCGGCGGATTCCTCTCTCGGAACAAGTTCCTCTTCGAGGCGAGTAAACCATCGGACAGGCATCGGTTCCGCCAATAGGTCGAGCACCTGACGCACAAAATCAATTGCGTGAGCGACTTGTGAGAAATCCAGCTTCAGGACGTGTCTTCGCATGAAAATCACGGAGCACACTGGCGGATAGGCGAATAGCGAAGCGATGGACTCGTCGTTTAGAAGCTGGAAGGTGGCTTTCATTTTCTCGACTTGGCTGGTGACGCATGAATTGGAATCACGGTTTCCAGCCACCGCGAGTGTCGACAAAAGCCGTATCTCGAGACCGAAATCGTCAAATGTTCAGCAAAGCTCGTCGGGATCAGTTCGGGTATTTCTCGCTCGGCGTGTATTGGACCTTCATATGGTCCCATATCTCTACTTTCTACTGTAGCTTTCCGATGATAGCTTTCCGATCGTTCTATAGAAAACCGTGCGATCGTTTCCGATCGCATCGAGTGCGAAGGATCAGGATGGGCGAGGAGCTCTATCCTCCGAGATGAGCTAATGATCCAAGAAACCTCGCCCCGGGCCTCGGAACCTCCTCCGATCGGCCTCGAGCTCGCCGGAATAATTCAATTTGAACGAATAATCTAGGATCCTAGAGTTCGAGCTAAGAGAAAGACCGATCCTTTCGCGAATCATTTCCAATCGTCAGACTTGTTGAGATCACACTCCAAAGCGATCCTCCCCTGCACCTGTGCTGCCCTCCATCGGAGGCGCGACGGAGCTTTGGACGTCGTCTGCTTCCTGCGTGTTTATCTTTTCTGATGGTGCTGCTCTCACTCAGTCAGCCAGTATTGTTGTTTACCGCCCAACCCCCCGTGCAATGAACGGCTGATGTCACGCGCCTGTCCCTAAAAACGACAGACAAAGCTTCACCGAAAGAGATATTGTGAAAGGCGAGGTAGTCTATCCAGCAGTTCGAGGTGAGCTCACCGACTGACTGAGGTTGACTTTTTGCAGATAGTATTCTCGTTGCCGACTTGCCGCAGCCGATGTAAATATTCGAAGATTTCGATTTCCGCGCATCGCAGGGAATCACTTTCGTGGAGCGTGAGGCAAGCGGTGGAGAATAACACAGTTGTGCTACCTCAGATCTCGCATAAAATTTTCTGCTTTTCGAAAACCCAGTCCGAACAGACCGAATTTCACGTCGCAAGTCCTTGTTGCGAGTTAGTCAGATGATGTTTTTACGGACCACCCCACATCGCCGAACGATGGAAGCGGTCCATCGTAGATCGTAGAGCTCTCTCACTCCGAGTATTGGAGGATTCCATTCATCGGAGCGGAGCATTCGGTGTTCCTAATTTTTGCGGAGCTCACGGAGAGGCGGTGGAGTTGCCGTACTGTCGCGGAAAACGCAAATCCTCAGATCTGCTTCCGGCGGGGCCTTGAATCATCTTGTTTTTTCCTCTACAGCGAGGCAATGAATCCAGAGGAGAGAGACGCTCCACCGCTCGAACCGGAGACTGTAACAGAAACTGTGACCCAGGAATCGAGCGAGCCTGTGGCAACCCAGACGCCCGCAGAATCCGAAAAGGACCAGGCCAAAGTTGACCCTATCAGGCAGATTGAAGATACACTCGCAGCGGAGGAATCCCTCCTCACCCCAGATCAGTTGCAGGCACGGAGACATGGGAGAAGAAGCTTCCTAATTCATCATTCTTCGATTTCCTCCAATTTCCAGCATACGACAAAGATTGTTCACATACTATTCGCGAATCATTCATATCCGATTCTTTCCCTAAATTGCAGGAGCGTTACGAAAGTTCCCAAAAGTTGAGGGCGCAAGCAAATAACTTGTACAAAGATTCAGCCTTCAACGACGCCGCTATGAAATACAGTGAAGCTCTCAAAATTTGTCCCCTGAAAAATGGAAAAGACCGTTCGATACTCCACGCCAACAGAGCCGCCGCGTTGATGGGCAATCATCAGAACAGAGAAGCTCTCCCAGACCTCGACCGAGGTAATTTCGTGTCCTGAGGCCGCAGATTGGTATCAGCGGACGACGAAGTAGATCATTAGCCTGAGCTCCGGGAAGCTCCAGAGAATACCAAACGTGACTCTCCCGCAGCTCTCCAGTTGGACCCGCACTATCTGAAAGCTCTAGAACGGAGAGCTCGATTGAACAAATTGTTGGAGAATCTGGATGATTCGCTCAAAGACTACGAGAAGATACTCGAGCTGAGACCTGGGAATTGCGCTCATATTTCGACCATCAGAGAGCTGAAGGAACAGATAAGAAAACGAGATGAGGAACTAAAGGCGAAAATGATGGGTGAGACCTCCCTCGAATCCCTGTCTGTCGACCATTGGATACAGAAGAAGATTCAGAACCGGGTGTGAATCTTTTTTCCGGAAATTTCAGATTCTTTGAAACAACTAGGAAACGTCTTCCTCAAACCATTCGGCCTATCAACGGATAACTTCTCCATGGTTCCAAACGAAGCCGGTGGGTACAGCGTGCAGATGAATGGCCAGAAATGAAGAATTTTCACTCGGGGATTCGAGGAAGACCGTTGAAATCTCTGGAGGAAATACTAGTTTCCGCGGGTGATGATGTGTGAAAAGATTATTTAATAAATTATTGAGAACCGTTTTCAAGAATGGAATGATTTTCCCTTACGTTGGCCGCACATCAGCACTGTGAACGACGATCCTGAAAATAACTAGCTAAGCTCTTCAACGCGTTGGAATCGCCATACGGCAGTCCGTGGAGAAAGTCATCATGCTGCAACAGATAAATGAACTCCTCGAAACTCGAGAAGTGTATCTGTCGTGACCCTTTCCTTGCCTTCTTAATCGGCCGTGGAGACATCGAGTATTTCGTGATCGCTGCGGACAGCTCTCCAAGCGGTCTGAAGTCTCAATCAGGGACCAGCTCCTGCTGGACTCCAATCCTGAACCCGGAATCCAGGATCGTCATCTGCCGTGAGAACCATTAGGGCACCTCTGATCAGATATCAGGTCCCTCCTCATCTCACTAACTACGATGCGCTCGAGGACTCAGTTTTCAAGCTGCGAAAGTGCCTGAACCTAATCAATCGCTCCATAGGCTACACCCTACACCTGTTCGGGCGATCAGTGTAGATAAGGGGACGGACGCTCCCTTGCAGCGGGAATCTAGGCTTTTAGATACGAATCAAGTCGAAGCGGAAAATCCCTCTCAGAAGGCCTCCAAAGTGAACTTGTGATCATTATTCGCACACAGAGGTCAGAAGACTACGGCTCACGAGCCCTCGCAAGATATTCGAATTTACGCGCCTCCCCTGCTCATGGTGATTCCACCCTCTTTCTCTCCTTCCGGTCGAATTCGTCTGGTATCATGGTTTGTTTTTTAGGTTTTGTGACAGTGCTCCCGCTGCAGAGCTACGTGTTTCTAAGAAGGCAGCTGTCGGAAACGTCCTCGACTCCGGAGTTGATTTCCGACCCCGGGACACGGACTTTCGGATCGACCATGTTGTCGTCGGTGTTAGTCTTGCTCGGGCTTTCATCTGCTCTTGCCGTGGAGCTCACATTTGAGCTACCGGACAATGCTAACCAGTGCTTCTTCGAAGAGGTGAAAGAAGGTACTAAAGTGACCATCGAGTACCAAGTCATCATCGGAGGAAACTACGACGTCGACATATCAGTACACGGTCCGGATAAAGTGGAAATCTACAAGCAGCAACAGAAACAGTTCGACACCATTCCATTCAAAGCTCAGAAGAGCGGAGTGTACAGCGCCTGTTTCTCGAACGAATTCTCCACCTTCAGTCATAAACTGGTCTACATGAGCTTCCAGGTCGGTGAAGAAGCTCCCATCGGCCAGGACAACGTTCGTCAGAGTGCGATGACGAAAATGGAGGACAGCATGACCCAAATACATAAAAACCTCAACACTGTTGACGATTATCAGACTCACCACCGTTTACGAGAGCTGCACGGCCGGAAAATCGCAGAGGATCTCAACTCTGAGGTCATGTGGTATTCGGCAGTCGAGTCTTTTGGCATCATCACGATATTTCTGAGTTATGTTATGATTATGAAGAGTTTCTTTAGCGACAAGAAAAGCATTCGATAGAACGACGGCGGAAGTGTACAGCAGAGAGCATAGATGAAAAAGACGGTGGAAATATTTGAATATAAAGCGGGAATCAATTCGGGCCGATTCGTGATGATCACTATGCCTGTTAGGATTGAGTTCATGAGAGAATATTTATCGTACATACGTCGAATGCGTAGTCTTCATTGCGAATTGGTCTAGGTTATTGTCATCATTATTAAGCAGATCTTCTATATTTTTAGAAAGCGAAAAAAAATGTGTGTTCCGTGTGCGCTTGGAGTGGACGCAATAAAGTCATGTCTGTAAAAAACTCTAAGACGCGATTTTCCTCAGCAGCGGTCATATGAATCGGCACGGTCGGGGAATTGCGGTCAGGAGTCTATTCTGGTCCGCTGGATTACAAGATATACGGTCTGGACCATTCTCTTAGTAACCTAGTCCGGGTATTGAGTGAAGCTAGGCTCAACGGTGTTTCGATAAGTCGGCGGACTGTCGCGATCTCCAACTCTGGTCCACCGGCCGCCTGGAGAGTGGATGAGGTCCAAGGATCCCTGCTGACGGAGGGGAGGAAACTCCCCCGCCCGGGTCGATCTCACAACAGCACTACAGTGTCTAACTACGTTGCCTGAAGATATCCGGATTGGAGCTATCGAATGCATCCTTCCTGTAGCTCAGGATGACATCATTTTCCCCTTCCCCATAGGCGAGGGGCAATTGAAAAGTCTACGTTTAGATGAGCCAAGAGTCCGATGCCCATAGAAAACCGCGGGCTCTATTCACGGTGCAAGGTGTATAGCGTGAACTGCGACTCGGTCAGGTTGCTCGCGAAAACAAAGAGGAATGTTTGGATCGGGCTTCAATCCGCGATAACAAAGCCTGACGCGGTCAAGGGGATCCTGCAGATATATTTCGAACGATCTCAGAACTCCCTCAATGCTCGTTCTATTTATCCCGCCCAGAATCTCACGGCGTTGGAGCACACCCTGTTCTGCAGCGTTTGGCGAGACGGATTCAGCGCACTCATCCAAGATCAAGAAACTTTCTCGAAGGTTTGAGCTCGACCTCGGCGGGGTCACCTTCAGTCCATCGCGGAGGGGTCGGGAAGTCCCTACACCTCGCAGTGTTGATTAATAGACACGACACGACGAATCGCATCGGGGACTCCAGCATCGGAACCACGAATTTCGCTTCTGGGAGCGTTTCCCTGGGAGAAGAGATACATGGACGTTATCTATATGTAGATCGGTGCGAGGAGGAATCTATCATAACTTGAGAAGCAGTGGGTAGAGGTCAGAATAGGAAGCGGGCTCCTCTTCTCCCGGTTCGGAGCAGGGAATCGTGAATCGCCCCATGCCGAAGTGATTCCGATTCGCGATGAGTTCGAGTAGCGAAAAGAAACCTCGTCAACTGGAAAATCGTGATTCTATCGAGATAAATCATCTCCAAGTGATCGTCTCTCTCCGTCTATAACATTTGTATTTTCGTTTATGCTTTCTCTCAAATCCCTTACGTGGCCGGGTGTCTAGTATAGGAGCTGTTTTGGGTTTCTCAAAGTCCTCCATATGAGTGGCTTGATGGTGCGGCAATCTTGAATAATAGCTTCTCCATGAAGCGGTATCGCTCACGATTCATGAAAACTTGTAAAATCCATGCATACTTCCTCCTTGCACATGATTGCCCCCTCCTACGCATTGCTGTCCCATGTGCACTACATGGCTCATCGCCTCTTGCTCATCCTCGGAGAATCGACGATCTGAGTTTGAGTTTCTCTGTTCGGAAACGAAGTGCTTAAGTAGTGTGGTGGCCAGATGTGGCGGCTGGCACTATTACTGCTCGGAGTCCCTTACGCAGTGGCAGTGGAACTTACCTTCGAGCTCCCCGACAACGAACGGATGTGTTTTTTCGAAGACTTTCAACGAGGTGTCGATGTATCCGTCAGTTTCCAAGTCATTTCCGGAAGGAAGCACGATGTTGACATCCTCGTTCAGGGCCCAGAGAACGCCGTGGTCGCCAAGCAGCAAGGGAGATCCTCAGGAAGGATTCCCTTCAAGACCTCACAGAGCGGTCCGTATAGTGTATGTTTCTCCAACGAGTTCTCAACCTACAGCAGCAAAGTGATTTACATGGATTTCAAAGATGGAGTTGGAGCTCCGATCTCAAACGGGAACATCACGCTTGAGGCGGTCAAGGAGCTTGAAGATCGCGTGGTCCAGGTTCACAAAAACCTCAAAGAGATCACATCCTACCAGGCCCGTCATCGCTTGCGGGAAATGTCCGCGAGGAGCTTAACCGAGGAGCTATATGGTTCCGTCCTATGGTTCGCAATGGCGGAGTGTCTTACCATTGTGGCTCTCTTCCTCCTGCATACAGTCGCCATAAGAAGTTTCTTTAGCCACAAGCGAAGTTCCCGCTAGCGGAATCGGTCATAATAATCAAACCCGTTATCTGAACACATATGTACATAGACTTTGTTTGCTTTTTCGTACGCGTCATGGGACACCCTTTATCCAAGGATGGAATAAAGTTTTGTTTGTCGAACTTGTGATCGCATGTCTTCCTCCGCAACACCTTCGCCGATAAGAAGAACTATCAAGGAAACTCTTCGTCGCGCCGCCCATCGGGAAAGAGGAGAGATGAGTATTGCCCGGCACTTGACCCGAGCGAGTCCAGGAACATTTCGAGTTCTAGAGCTCGCACGATTATATATATCATTCGACTCCCGTGATCTTGCTCTGAATGCAATCAGGAACTACCATTATCTTGAGTTCCATGATCCTTCACAGTTTTCGGAAGTCGTCTTCCCCCTCCTATCATGCTCAGAAGAGCTTACACGCGGGGCACCTTGTCATAACTGAGGCGAGCGTGAGGAAGCAGGTCATCCGCGAACAGTGGATGATGTTTGCTGGCGACTTGTGAAAGGGGGCGAAACAGCACTCTTCCAAACCAAGCCAGCAACCAACCGATCAAAGTCCCCGGATTCGCTGACAATCTGCTGCTAGTGCGCCACCGTCCTAAGTTTCTCCGAGCTTGGAGCAATGGTGAGTGAGTTTCTCTGCTCTCCGAGAGGACTGACTCTGTTGCACAAGTGTGGACTGCGAACGTCATTCGGAGCTGCCCCGCAAATCTTTTAGTCTCATTCGTGACAGGCATCTCCTATAATGAAGCTCGTCACAGCAGACCGAGATGTACCGAGAGCCAGAAGTTCAACCTCTTCGAGGATGGTGTTTAGAAAAATGATGGATCATCGGTTGCGACTCCGAGAGCCGAGGGAAAAGAGTTCGAAGGTACTTATTCGAGCGGCTACACCCTGCTGTGCGGGAGTATAAAACACCTTTCACAGCTGTTCATACGACAAATGACGTTCCCTTTGGACAAGCGAGCAGACAGGCACCTATTACATACCCAAAGCAGCGGAAGACCAGAAAAAGAAGAAGGCGAGCGCCGCTCCTGTCTCCTCTCTGGCCAGATTTCGCCTGTGCTTCCTGTAAGTGACCACGAACGAGCTCGCGCTCCCGCTCAGCCACGTCAAGACAAATACTCCGTTTTCCAGAAGGGAGATTCGAAGGTATTTGAGCGGGAATTCCGGAGATTTGAGAATACCTAAACTGCAGGAGAAGAACCCATCGCTCGGTAGGATGCAAAGTCGCCTCGGTCTGCTGTTCGACCACTATTCCCGATTCCCCCTCTTCAGCATCTTTTCGATCGATACACGTTGATTTTCACATAAAACACTCTCATATGAATAGGAGAAGTTTCAGCGCACAGAGACGGGGAGGAGCGCTGGATGCAATCCCTCCCGGGCATCCAGTTTCCTCGGGCACTAAAATGCCCGACGGAAGATACGGAACGACCTTTCATGGGAGACTTCAGTTCCTTTGTAACGATCACCCATGCGGGATTCTCCAGGAAAAAAGCGAGGAGGATTCAATCAAGTTTTTGTCAGGGACTCCGAAAGATTTGCTGACTGCACTCTTCAACTTACGTATCTCACACATCGGGAGGAACGATGTGGTTCAAGATTCTCAGGAAAGAACGACATAAATCAATTGGCAGCTTTCTGGGAAACTTCATCAAGTAGCCGCCGGAGCTTCGAGTGAAAACACAGGGCTGCGGTGTCATTCGAAAACGAGAATTTTTGACAAGGTCTCCCAGAACCTTTAACCTACTTTCCTTCCTCTCGTAGAGAACAACAGCACATCTCTTTTTCTTGGCTGGAAGCTACCAGACGTAGCTCAACGGGACAGCCGTGACATATTCTAGAGAACAAATGCCGAACTGCGTCGTATCCAATAAATTGGTGCATCTTCTCCTCTATTCGGAACCGGTCCCTCCGCTCGGGTGAATCTCTAGCTCAACACTTCGGGGCTGTAGTCGGGGATCGATCAATCCGCCGGTCGCCATCACAGCCGAAATAAGGCATCAGGTCCACCTCACACAAGCTGGAAGGTTTACACATTTTTCGTTACGCGAGCTTGCTTTGTATACAGAGAGCTCGAAGTGGGTAAAAGATGACTCACCAAACAGAACTCGGAACTGAGTGAATGAGAGAGTCGGTTCTGAGTCGATGATTCGTCTTTTGTTTGCTCATTCCGACGCTTATTTGGCTGTAATGACACGGGAAAGGAGCGGCTGGGCGAGAGCATTGCGATTAGACGACCGGACTTGATCGCGTGGGGTGCCCATCATTGTATTATTCAATTGAGCCGGGTTGTAGGACTACAATGATGGAATGTATCAGTCAGGACACGGAATCGACTCCATGAGGAAAGAAAAAGGGGTGATCGAGAGCGAGTTACGGAAGCTGGTCGAGTGTCGATTATTCTGAGCCACCGTGATCAGTGAACAGACATCTGGCGGTGGAGTCGATGAACTTCGCGCAAAAGGAGGGCTCCCCGCCATTGATAAGAATTTGGAAACCGTCTATTTGAATTTGCATGGGAAAAATCATCGTGAGTCGATCTCTTCCCGCTGAGCTTTTTCCGTAACGCGACGCAACATACAACGATCGCCGTTTTTCCGGTGAGCGAAGGGAGGCGACCCACGCTCGTCGACATAGAGAACACTTTCCGGTCAGAAGTTCATTGAGGGAAACGCTCATCACGAATTCAAGGCATCTCGTGGGCCTGAACCGCGGAGAGCGACCTTTGACCGCCACGAGCGGCCTTCACAAGGCCTTAACCCTGAGCCAAGTGTAGGTCCTAATAAGTCGGCGTGATCTCCGGCCTGCGGCCGATCGCCGTGTCGTCCACCCGTCGACGATGATGTCATTCGAGCGTTTACGTTCGCAGATGCTCTAATACGGATCGGACCGTAGCGGAGTTTATTCGAGAAAAGATCCGAGCGACGTCGTCGTCGATCGATTTCCGGAGACATACCCACGGCTAAGATGGCACCAAGGTCGTTCGGCCCACTCTCAGTACTCTCTCCCTGCTATGAGGGAAGCCGTAGTGGTCTTCAGTGCACAGCTCTGTCGTGTAGACGCTCAAGTGTGTCGTCGTCGTCGTGTAACTCGGTATCGCATCCGGTAACCGCAGCTCACATATCTTCCAGGAATGGTGCGCACAGCAAACAAGACCGTGAGGTTCGGATCCTCACCGCAGTCGCTCGAGCGCAATTCGCTCAAGCGCCAGAAACAGCTCCGCAGCCACATCGGTATTCCAATCGACCCCGTGGAGAAATTCAAAGTGTACGTCGAACTCCGTCGGAGGTACCGCGAAGAGTTCAATGCGGTCCTCTATCAGCAGCTCATGCGTGAGTTCACATCGGTGCATCGATTTTTCCTCGAGTGTCTCCACGACTTCTTCAATGGACACTACGCGAAGCTGCAGCAGGCAGAAGCGAAGAAGTATCGTTATCCAGACGTCGAGTACTTCGATCACCTGAAGATGTTGGATCTCGGCTGCGGCCCCACCGCGTATGCAAGCCTCAGTGGATCGCAGTTCATCCGGAACATCGTGATGGCAGATTTCACCCATGCAAACCTCATCGAGTTGAACAAATGGAGAAACGATATGGCTGACGCGTTCGATATCAGTTTCCTGGCGAAGGTTGTCGCTGCCCTCGAAAACAAAGGGTAGGTGCTAGGTTGGAACTTCGATCATTGACTAGCTCGCGTGTCTTCCCGCATCTGAATACCGACGGTCGTCCCGGATGGCCTGACCAATCGGCCTGATGAACGATTCGATGAATCCAAGACACCCGACCCGCAGCCCTGCGACCGGTCTTCATCGCGGGGAGTTTCCAGGTCGAAAACCCTCGAGGGACTCGAGAGGAAGCCCCAGACCGTTGGTATTGAGCAGAGGGCTCTGCGCTTGAGTAATCGAATCTTCTTTCTTTCCTGAGCAGCAACATGCTTGATGGCGGGTACGAGATTATCCGTCGCACAAAGGATGCCGTGAGCAAAACGTGCCGATGTGACGTCACGGCCCCGTTCATTCTGCAAGAGAGTCAGAACGACGCGAGATTCGATGTGGTAGTGTCTTCGACTTGTTTGGAAGCCGCCTGTCTCGATGTGCCCACGTATGAAAACGCCGTTTGGAAGATCGCACAGCAAATGCTCAAACCCGGAGCTTTCTTCATCCAGTGCGGTCTGACTGGAACCACTGGCTACACAATCGGTGAGTTTTGCCCGCGCTTCCTCTGACACCCATTGTCGATAGATGTGGACCCGACCTCCCCCCCTCCCCGTGCGCTTGCTTGCGGTCCGCTCCAATCATGGTAAATCCGATGGACGGTCCAGAATTGTATACGGCAAACGGAGGAGAGCCCGCGCGAGCTACGAAGCGGTGGGAGAACCACTCTTTCAATACGAATTACGCCCGGCCCTTAGCAGGCATTTTAGCGCTTCACGCGGTGGCGTTCATCCCGAAACACACGATGGCACTCGACATCTTCGCGCGGCGCGGCGTTGCCCGTCCGTGTCTTCCACGTGATGTTCCAGAACAATCTCGTGTCCCATTGTGGATATCCGTACACCGAGTGTGAAAAACACGATCGTTCATCTAATGACTCACGCACCGGTAGTACCCGAAATATTTCGGTAACAACCGCTGCCTTGTGAATGGCGCCACCCACGCGTTGTTTTGCCCCATTTGCGGATGCGAAACTCCAGAAAATATCGTCGTCACTAGACGCACTGATTTCATCTATTTTCAGTCGCGCCCCTGGATATTTGCAGAGAATCCTCGGAACAGTTCCGAACTCAAAACAATGGTTCATATTTCCAGGTCAGACGACGTTCGACTGCTTGCCTCTTAGCGATGACATCGTCACGAAGGCTATCGACAACGCTGGCCTCAAAACTATATCCTTCCATCACCTGAGAAACCAGAGCCACCTCTACGGAGATCGATTCGAGTCGGCGTTCGTCATCGTAGCGCAGAGAGTGCTCCCGATTCCGACGTAGAACGTCTTGGATCCTACCGGGATTGCATCTGTCGAGACCGCAAATATAGGGGAGGTCCCGGACGGAGGTTGTAGGTAATTGCTCTTTCGATAATAATCGACGAAAACTGTCAGATTGTTAAAGAGGAGCGTCGATGGATGCTATACATATAAGTTTACAGCCAGTGCAACGCTGGTGCTGTTTTGACGTAACGCGAGAGAAGCTGATGAATGAACTGTCGGTGTTTTTCTACACGAAACTACATGTCTCATAATCGCGAATGTTTGCTGTTTCCCCGGAGCCACTGTAACTCACAAAGTAATTCCGATGTAAATAGACTCGCAACGCGATCGGTCGCGCGCTTGTGTTCAAAGGGCTCCGAGTGTACCTTTGAGCGGTCAGATTTGTACAATGAAGCTCATGTGTCCCATACTTCGACATCAAATCATGAATAAAAAACGTAACTCATCCACGCGTAGATTTCTGGAAATGACGGGGCAAATTTCTCAACGACGCGGTGAGCAATCGAAGATTCTTCTATTTCCTCGAATATCTCGCCTCGTATTAACGAAAACAGGCACATTATACATAGAAAAGCTCAATCAGCTGGAGTCTGGAATCCCTTCATGGTCTTGCAGTACAGCCCCACAATTCGAGATATTCGCCTCGGTTCTCCCGAAAAACGTCGCGAAGGTCAAGTACCCGGTGTGGCCCGGAATATTTACAGATGGTACCGCTGTCAGAATCTGATCACCTCCCGGATCTCTCCTCGCTCCATTGGTCTTGCCACCGCGAGGTTTCTTGGTAATCTGCTCCTCTCCTAGACCTGAAGAGAAATGAAAGATCATTCATATGAGAGAAATCCTCCGATTCTGCTGATCGTGGTCATGATTATGATGGCAGACGGTGAATCACCTTCAGCGCTTTCGAGTTTGAGCTCCTCGCTAGCTGGTGTCGTGTCGAAAGGAAGACCGTCTTCTCCCAGGAAATATTCGAGGCCTCTCGTTGGATCGCCGCTCTGCTTCGCCATCTGAATCTTCTTGATTTCGTATGGTCTCTCCAAACACTCGAGCGTCGTGATTTCGCCGCACCGCAGCTCTCGGAATTTATCGCAAGTTTTTTGAACTTGCTCGATACACGGCGAGAAAGAGCATATTCTCCCGCCCGAATCTTTTAAGGCCTTGACCGCGTGCTCAACGGCGAGCCAGGGGTGTGGGAGATCCAAGAAAACCGCGTCCGCGACTCCCTCAAGCCCGAAGCCATCGGCGCAAACATCTCTGTGGGCGCATTTCACCAGTTCCCCCAGACCATGGGCATCGAACTCTTTCTGAGCGATTTCAGAGCGTTGCTGTAAGGAGTAAATGACTCAGGTCATGGAGGGCGGAGAATTCGGACCAATCCTCGGCTGTTCCCTTCGGAGCAATCCTCGGAAATTTCCTCCGGAGCGTTCCCTCGAGCTCTGAGACACTCAATTAGATCACTTCACTTCTAAACGAACCTGATGAAAGTCGAAAGTGAAAACTTTCCCTCGAGGCGCCACGGCTCGGGCCAGTGAGTGTGTCATTGATCCAGAGCCAGTCCCCGATTCTATGACAATGCTCCCAGGCTTCAAGTCGAGATTGAATACGGTCAATGAGATGTCTCTCGCGTATAGAATTTGTGTTCGATGAGGAAGACTCAACGTCCAGAGCTCCGGAGTCGGCCACAAGAAATGCACGTAGCCGTTCTTCACCGGCACACGACTCCCGTAGGGTTTGCCGATCACGTCATTGTGTCGGAGAGCCCCGTATTTCGTTTGGAACGTTTCGCCGGCCTTCAATGTGAGCGCGTAGAAAAGGTTGAAATTCAAGTACACAATGACAGTGTCTCCATCCGCCGGGCACTCCTTATGCTCCACAAAGCTCATGTTAAGTTCATCTGTCGGATTCCGAGCACTGGTGTCGCTGAGAGAACTTTGGCAGATCACAGTTCAATGAATTCGATTTTATTATTTCAGTTCCGCGACAAAACAGCTTTCACGTGTGTTTGTTTACCGCGTGAGCAGACGCAGTGGAGAGGAGGAGAAGTTCGAATTCATTATTGCGAATTCGAGGTTCGTGGGGCAGCAGTAGAAGCCGTGAAATGAAAAGACCACATCTTTTTCCGCGGATGTTAGGTCTCTGCTGATAGTGAGGCGAAGTCGACCCTTGACTGAGACCTTGTTTTGGGGAGAAGCTTCTCGTAGTGGTGCGCGGGAAGAATTATCGGAGAGCCCGTTAGACTCCGACTCATGAAGTGAGCTCAAGATCCGAATCCAGAGCGGGTACGCAGCCGTGTGGTCTTCCTGGTCTCTGGAATCCGATTCCTGAAGACCTCTGAACTCTCCTTGTTGGAGAAAAATTGTGGACGCACGAGGGCCATTCTCGAAAGTCGTTGAGTGAATTCGACTCTGACATAATAGTGTACGCAAAGTCGCGACAGCTTTGGAGGGCTCGTCGATTCATATTCGGAGCTGGCTCCAGGCGTCGACCTAAGATGTTTCGTCGGGAAATGTGTGCTGCAAAAAAGGGAGTCGAGGCCCGACGCAATGGTCTCGCGGCTCGTCGAGAAGAACAGCGTAATAAACTCATGCAAAATCTGCGTAAGGTTGAGACGACCGAAAAGAAAGGTGAGTAGTACTCCGCGGTATGCTGCGTGAAGAGGAAGAGTATGATCAGCTTCGATTCTTAACCCGGCTCATATAAGTTGCAGTTGTGGTACCGAAGCCGAAAGAAGATGCATCCGAGCGGCGAGCTCGTCTCAATCAATACCGCGAGATGAAGACTCGCAAAGAAACTGAGCTGAAGGCGGAGCGCTTGAAAACCCCGGCATTCAAAATCGGCTCCGCACCCGCGAAAGAACGAGCTCCAGCGTCTACGGCCCGGAAAATGCTAGATTTCGATGTGAGTAGACCTCGAATCACACAAACCTGGATGCGACCACAGACAAGTCATGGATGTTTTGCGACTGCCCTCGGGTCAATGCTCATTTTCGATTTCAGTTCAGGAAAAAATCGAGCACCGAATCTGCGGTCAACTCAAAGACTCCTGCGGTTCGGAAAGCGCTTCAGTTCGGGAAAGCCCCAACGAATATCGCACTTCCGGCGGTAAAGAGTTCGGAACCTTCAAATGAACAGGTCGGCTGAACATCCAGACTCATAAGATTCTGGTCAATATCTCAGATGCGAAAGAATTTCCTTACGAGGAACGGCGATGCAGAGATTGTAGCCTAAGCGACTGTAATTTTCCCAATGTGGCTCTGCTGGCCCTTCAGAGACTTCCGTACGACGTGAACCCTCGCTGAGAATGTGTTCGCAGAGCTTCACTCAGAGCTTTCGTTTTAGGTGCAGACGAAAACGGCGGTCAAGCCTGACTTGAAGGAGAATTTTCATCCTGCAAGTCAGGTCCGACCAGGCTCTCGAAACCCACAAGTAAGATTTCTGGCGTTTCTGAACGCAATCCCGACTGAAACGTGCAGGGGGATTCACGTAAACACATGTACAATAGAAACCATGGCTTGCTTGATGGAAAGGAGCAATCAAGGGGACATTTCCAGACTTCGACGAAGCGACCTGTTTCAACGCAAAGGACAACATCAGTCACCCCCAGCGCCAATCCCAATATGACGACGCCGAAACCCGGATTGGTGAGATTCTTCTCGATACTCCTTCAAACTGGAATGAAGGGATTCGTCTTGATACTTCCTTCATTTCTAGAGAATGCCAACGCCGTCGAGAAACGCGTCGAAAGGACCTACACCCTCAAAGACCTCGTCCGTTTCTGCATCGAAGGTATGCGATCCGCCCTCTCACCTGCTGCCCTACATTTTGCGCGAGATTCCTGAATTTATGAGGGAAACGAGCGGCTGGCGACAAGCCTTGAAATGGAAACTTGAGCTAAATATTATTCTTTCCCTACTCTTCCAGAGAACGCCGGCGACCACCAGCAAATCGAACTCGAAGACGGTCTCGACGAAATCGACGCCGTTGAAGAGTGCATCTACACCCTTGAGATCCGTAGGTCTGGGATCTCGGACGCAACCGAAAAAGGTGAGCTCCACATACCGGGTGGACAGTACCACAGACCAGGGAGTTCCCGTCACAGATAGCTCCTATTCGATGACGTTCTCACGATAATACAACGATTGCTTCTCCATTCCGAGAAGACCCCACAACCTTCTCCACTCGCTGGTTCGACACGTTCGAATGTTTCAAAGCAGAAAGCTGACCTGCGTGATACAACCAATGAGAAGAAGAAACCCAACTCAACGCCCAAGGCACCGACGGTGAGAACGATCCCCTGAGAAATGGATGCCCTCCGAAAATTTTTATAGATTTTTGAAAATGAACGATATGCGGATGAATCCCCGATTTCAGACAACGCCGCTGAAGCGAACTCAGTCAACCAGTAATTTATCACGTCCGACTCCGCTGCGGAGCGTCACGAAGCCCGATCAGAGCTCCCACAGCAAAACACCTCAGGTAGAAATTCCAAACGAGTGCTCGATACTCGACTTTGTTCAACGTATGTTGCATCGGAAGACTGATTCGTTCATTGGGGTAGATTGAGATCATTAACGACGTAGGGCGGGATCTCCTGCGGGGATCATAGGAAGGGAGCAATGGGATTCAAATCGACGTTGTTCGGTTCCAGACAGCGACCTTGAAGCGAGCTCAGTCAAGCAATAATTTATCACGGCCGAATCTACTGAGGAGCGTCGCGAAACCCTCCGAATGCTCCCAGAGCAAGACACCCCAGGTAGATTGGGGTTAAAGACTTGAATTGAAATTCTACAGCGTTCCTTGCCGACACTTAAGGGAAAAATGGACATTAGCTCCCAAATGATCCGGGTTTGAGGAACATCTCCGTTCTCAGGTGAAGCTTCAGCGTTCTACATCGGCGAGCACTCTGGCGCGTAAACCTCTAACATCGAGCTCACCAGTGGCGAAGGCGCGGTCAAACCTTTCGAAAAACTTGAGTGGAAGTTCTTCGAACGTCGAGAGAGCGCGAGATGGCGGCCCCCCTAACGCGCTCAACACGCGCTCAAACTCCAAATTGACGTCGGTTCCAAAACCGGGACCGATGTCTCGAATCCAAGCTGCTGTCATGAAGAACCAGGTTAGGATTGTCCCAATTTCCATCCCGATGCCCCTTTTGCCGAGTAACTCTCCACATCGCGCGACTCTAGCATTTGAATTCCATTGAGATCCCTCTCTCGTTCCCAGCAAACCAGAGCGGATTCACAGAAACAAGACCCCATTTGTGGAGAAGACGAGAATTTGAAGAAGTGGACCCGGCTCTTGGCCCTCGCACGAGTGAGTATTGATTGAAAGGTGTACATAAACGACGTTTGCACGCAGAATGTCTCCATGGGCATCGACAACCGGTTGATGATTGTCTCTGGACAGACTCTGAGCCTGGTTATCCAGGATCGATACGTTCGAACTGGAGAAGCGAGATCGATTCGAGAATCTACCACGAGGTTTTCGCGAACATCGCTGACAATTAGCCTTATCCGTCTATTTCAGGCTCAACAGGGATCCTGAGGAGAGTCTCGAACACATTCAGTCAAGAAAAACATGAGGCCGCCGAGGTCAGTTCAGGGATTGAGTTTGTTCCCTCCGATTGTTCTACTCCAAGCTGATCAGAGTCAATAAAAAAGTTGTATGGATGGAGCCTGATTTCCCTAGAGTCTTGAGCACCCTTACTCCTCCGGATGCTTCTGGGCGAGAGGGGGGGTGCTCTGATAAGAGGCGGAAGCAACGATCCCCGATAATTCACCTGCCACTCTTTAACTTCAAAGAGATATGAAGATAGTCACCGGGAGCGTCTCGCTTCGGGCAAACAGCCCGACTCATTTCTCGGAGGGCCACGAATTCAAGCAGGACGTTTCCTCTCAAGTCAACGACCCTTCGATGTCGCAAAAGAAAATCGATCCCTCAGACATCCCTCAGACAGGTTTTTATTCCGTAAACACTGACAGTTTCGACTCACAGTCACACACACTTGCACGAACAAGCATCAAACGGATAGCTTTGGAAGCTTAATATCTACAGACACGCGACCGAGCACTTTCTCACGCACGCTCACACACAGACAGCGACATGGGGAAATTCACACTGACGTAGTTCACGTAAGATGGTTTAGAGTTTAGAGATCATGACGCTGAGGAAGTCCGAATCCGAGATTCCTCACTGCTCATCTACAATTAGAGTGCAATCTGTTGGGTCGCCGTCAAGGGTCTGAGCACTCGTCGGAAGTAGCGTGCATTGGCTCCCCCTTGATACAACTGTTGGGCTACGGCAATGGGCACCACGAAAGGAGCCGCGGCTCCCATACCGACGATTCCCCACGCGGCTCCCCCCCGCAGGAGTCTCTTCTCGACCAGAGAGCTGTGGGACAGCTGTCCGAGAAGGAGCACGAGAGCACTTACGATGAGGGCCTGCAAGGAGTGAATTCTGTGACTTCCTCCGCTCCCCGAAATTATTCCCCGACAATTTCATAGAGCCTGAGAACGGTCCGAAGTTAAGGACTCCGGTTTGAGGACCGTGGACCTCTCGAAAGGCCAGGGCTAACGCCAAGAGGGGGTCCTCTTATCTTTCTCAACCTCAGACCTCACGTGAGTCGAAGTCTGGCTTTCTAACGAGGATACTTACTTGGAACTTCATTTCGCTCCGAGGAACTGCGACTCACGCCGTGGAACGAGGACCGGCTTTTTTATATATATAGGGGCCGACACTCCCCCGTAACGGCGGGGCTCGCTAAGCGAATCTCTCCAGAACCCGTTTGTGCACGCTAGGTGCTCCGGATGAATGAATGAACGAAGGGAGCCGCGACGAAAAAGTTCTGACCGACTACTGTGGATCGCGCCGCGATTACATCACTTCGCTGTAGTGGGCTCGGCTGGTTTCTGATTTCGTTAAGTTGCTGACTCGGAGAAAGGCGGCCGAATCAGCATCGACACAGTAACCGACAGGCTCAGGGAAGGTCATTCAATTTATTTCTAGACCGAGTATCGCACTTTCGTCTTTCGGAAGGAGTTCATAACGAAGGCAACACTCCCGTCCGCTCACCGATGAACTTGCCCGTGGAATGAACGGTCTTCGGAGGGGGAGGGGGTGCTAGTCGATTATCTTCCTCAGCGTTCCGATGAGTCTAACGCCGCAGCAGCTCAGATACAGAGGGCGTGGGTGACTCTTCAAAATTTATTGACGCGGGACTTCCGGGCAGCGGCGATAAGAGATTTTCTCTGGCGAGGCATCATCTAGGAGAGCAAGCGAATCTTCCGATGATTCCGGATCCAAACTCGCGGAGGCTTGCCCGAATCCGTTGATGGCTGAAAACCATCGGAGCGATAACCCTTCTGTCTGGTCGCGCTATTCGCTCACAATCACAGAATAAAGTCCATTCACATCTAAGCGTTGGGTAATTGTCATAAACGAAAGAATGACAGCTTTGATCAGATTGTCGACGACGGCTCAGAGATATCGACGGTTCCGAATCAGTGTGCATCGAGAGTCGAAATCTGACCCAATATTCGCTCAGAATGGACTGCGGGCAGCGTGAAAGGTTGCGTAAGGAGCCTTGATCTGAGAAGTGCAGCTCAGCGCAGAACATAGGCGATAAGAGCTGAGTATTTTGAGCTTGAGGTCACCTATTTTCTCCCTCTTGAGATAGAAGAAGAGAAATGTCTCCAGAATACCAGACAGTGGACTGAACCTCAGACGAGTCTAAGGTTTGCTCTCGACCCCCCTCGTTCTATTATTGTTCGACCTCATTGAGCTTCACTCTCGCGAATCGCCCACTTTCGTATCAAGACTCGCGACTTCCATCCCATTGTTTCCTCCTTCGTTCCCATCTTTCGCGGAGATGGGCAGTCGACCTCTCGCGTGAAGACTCTTCTAATCGCTGAATAAGTAATTATCGTACATTCCCGCGCGAGAAGTTAGCAAGATCCTCATCAGGCTGTGTATTCCGTTATGTTATAAGATGACTCCGCCCAATCTCGTGTCGCAAGGGCCGGCATTATCCCCCTTGAAGCGAGATTGGTCAGCTCGCCGAGATCGTCGCTTTTCGATGTCTTTCCCTCTCGTGGAGCGTGTTAGCATACGGTGGGTGCCACCGCAGCGGATGGGAACATCAGGGGGCATTCCCACCTCATCGGGGTCCATTTCGCGGCGGTACCGTCCCGGATGCCCGATTCCGACATGCCTTCGCGGCGGACTTCCGCCACCTCATCCGTCTGCAGGGGGTCCCTTCATTGAAGAACTCCACAAGAGCTCGAGTTCCTGATCGTAGTCTCCCGCTTCGTCTCGAGCACTGTCCGCAGCAGGACCTGCCCGAGCACGCTCCCCCTTTGAAGCAACCCTGTTACCACCGATGCATCCTCCTCTTGGTTCTCTTTGGCACGCTCCTCCCTCGATGGGGGCTTGCATTGCCGGCTGAATGCCGTGCTCAGCTTCCCGAGTCTGAAGTTAGTACTCGCGGCACCGGAATCGCCCCCGCGCACTCGTCATCTGTCAGTTTGTTGTCGGTACACCCTTCTGGGTCGCCGCAACGATCGACAACTCCTCCCCCTCCAAGGGTCACATGGCAAGTGGTCTGCTTCTCACTTCCTTGACTGCATCGGATGCCTATTTCAAGGCTATAAGCTCGAGGCTGCTCCGTAGGCGTCCAACATATACTAATCGTCATCTTCCATACTCATGCAATAAGCGGGGATGGTAAGATAATGTGCAGATTATTCACCGATTACCCACGCTCCTTCAATGCCAGAATGAGCGTGAAGACTGGTCCAATTGATAAGATGGGTTGTAGTTTGAAGAAAAGAGGAATACCAGACTACCCAGAACTCAGCGGTTCTGCTCAAGGAACTCCGATCGCTGGGGTTGAGCACCCTTAGAATTACCTCATGATATCGCAAGCGGCTTCATCACTTCCCGCGCAGACGTCAGCCGCTCTACCTCGCAAACCACGGCGAGATCGTCATCCGCAGGATCGTCTTGACCGACGATTAGATACCCATCTTTGGCTCTGAGGGCACCGGGCATCGCGCCAAGACCGCGCTGACGGATCTTGTGTTGGTCCTCTGAATTCTTCAAACTCGCACGAATGAAGAGTCGTCATGATCAGTCGGACACAAGCTGATCGTTTCTAGGTGCTACATGGATGGCTTGAAGGAATCGGCGCCTTATCGCGAGAGAACGAAACAGACGATTCCTTTCCCATTGGATGAGAATAATGATTACCGATTATCGATTATTATTGACGAACCGAATTTTTCAGAAATATGTTGCAACGGCCCTAAGTTCTTCTCCCCTTGCAGCCTGTCACTCAGTGTCGAGCTTAGGCCGCAAGGGAAGCCATGATGGATATCTATATCCGTGCCTCATGTAGGTATATCTTATGTATCAACCAAGGTACCAATGAGTGCAAGTATATCTTACGCATCAACCAACCCCAGCGAGAACTCGATACGTGAACATGTATTCAATCAGCCCTGAATCGCATCCTGAATCCTGAATCGCTCGCATCGCCTGATTTCATTATACGGGATTCGAGCGCACCCCTCGCCCAGAAGTCTTCGGTCGACCCGAAGTTCGAGAGCGGTAAATATCTGATATGCATATACAGGAGAAGGCTCCCATCGTCATGGCGTTGGTATGCATGCCATCTATCCTGCTTCGAGGAGAGGATCTCATGTCTGTGTAGCTCCATTCGATGGCCGAGCAGTGATCCCGGAGGATCCTGTTTCGCTTCACTTCACGAACACAGATTACCCTCCTCGACTTGAGAATTCCCTCCGGATATCTGAGGTAATCCCCAGATTGATGGCGAGACCCCCGAGGCTAATCTCGAAGTCTTCAACTTCCGTCATCGAGGGAGTCCCCGGGCTTTGGTCCCCCATGGTTCAAGACTGTTTTCTGGATTGAGAGGACACAGCGTGTTGATGTATCCGAATTCTGAACCCGAAACTCTTGGGAGCTTATTCGAGATCGAGATCTTCGAGTCTCGAATGAGCGATTCGACCGATGCTAGGAGCAAAAGCTCCGTCAGATCAGACTATAAGGAGGTAGCCGATCTTGTAGCCTCTTGGTAACTCTCTGGGAGGTTTAACTCCACGTCAGGGAGAGCCTTGCGTCCATCTTTTGACGAACTCGGATACGGCAATCCGCCCCTCGTTTCTCCCGTACCAGCCATGACGATATTCGGAGCGGAGACCCGAGATACTTCTAGGGGATATGATGTCTAAGTTCCATGAAAAAAGGAAACCCAGTCCACGATTCTTAGCGATTCACAGGCCTCGATATCCTCAGCGTTCGCTGGTTCCGGTCGTTAGCACCGAAACTGATCTCACGGGCGCGGATGGACTCATCAATCCTCGAAATCAAAATCAGGGAGGCAGTTTTCGGAGGGTCGCTCAGAAGCTGCTGCCTTCCTCACTCGGATTGGTGAGCCGATTCGCTCCTAGAACACAGAGAGGTCCTCCGATCGGCTGAACGCACTTCGAGGGTCCAGAGCACTTTGCATCAAAGGTCTCCAAGCAACCGCGCAGTGGAGTCAGGCCGCGACACGGACCGAGCCAGAGCGGATGTCGGCATGCTGCCCGTCGCACTTCCAGGACTCGTGGTCCCTGCCCGGGATCCGCGCACGGCCCGCTGGGCCGGCGCTGGCAACTGGTCCCTCTTGTCGCTGATTCTATCCAGTTACGTGGTTTTAGTGAAAATTGTCTTGCCAAGATTCATGCGAGATCGCAAGCCGTGCCGACTCACGAACTTCATCCGACTGTACAACCTAACACTCGTGGGCACGAATGCCTATTTCCTGAGCAAGTTGGCGCCTCTGACTTACATTGGAGGTCATTATAATCTCATATGTCAGGGAATCGATGTTTTCCTCAAGGACGAGCGGACGCTCCGGATCTTGACGCTGACATACTACTACAGCATCGTTCGGATAGTGGAGTTTCTCGACACAGTTTTTTTCGTGCTGAGAAAGAAATTCAATCAGGTGAGACTTCTCGATTTGGTTTCTACATCCCATTCTCGGGTCCAGACATTGCCTCAAATCGAACTCGTTTCCGAGCCTGATTAATCTCTGGTCTGAGCTCGAGCTGAATGTTGGCGATGTGGAGTTCATCTGTCTAATCGAGTCGACGGACCTCATCCTCATAGATCATGGACGCGGCATTTCATCGACAATATTTTCCGGATATCCACTCGCGACTGCCATCCGTGAGCCCGAACCACACGCGGGGTATTTACGGCTACGTTTCGAAGAAACGGCGCACCTCGTACCAGGAGCATAAATATGTGTTTGATACCGAATCGGTCACGCTCTGAGTCGCTGGCCTGCCTACCATCCTACCTAACTCGCAAGGCTCACAGGGCTTGGCGTTGCGATGAACTTGGTTCTACAATAAGTCCTCTATCTGAGTCCCTCCCAAAATTACTCTGAATCAGTCCCTCAGACATTCTCCGCTAGGACTCGCATGGATCGCATGATAGGAGGTGGAGGAACTTTGACGTTTCTGTTGAAGGCTTTCGGAGGCACAGCGTGTGAAGCCGTCAGCTCATTTTTTTTCGGTGTTTTCGGTAATTATTTCGGTCGGCTTTTCAATCGATTATCGGTGCACTACTCACTCCCTCGGAAGATCCGTCAATTTGAAGACCGCGTCTCATCAGTCGCGAGTCCAAATAATAGCTATGGCCAACCCTCACGGATGACGGATCTCATCGATTATTATTTGTCGGCTGGCGCTCGAGGCGAGCGCAAGCTATACCGAACTTGGTGAAGGGTGAAGATTCCCATTACCTTCACTTCACTGAGTTGTCAGGTTCGTGTCTGTCCGGCGGTCTTCAGAATAGCTGAGAAGAAGTTTTAATCATCGACCAAGCTTCCTTCTTCCCCCTGAGGCACTTTTCGTGCTTTACCAATAACATGGGCTCGCCGGGCAAAATACCTCGGCAGTCTCCTAGGCGAATCGTTCGGGGAATACCGAATACGGACGGATCCCCGATATAAACAATAACTTTCGGAAGCATTTAGATCATTGTTTCCAGGCATCCATCTTGAATGTTTCGCATCACTGCATTTCGGTCGCGCTGCCTTGGTGGGGCCTGGCGTACGGTAGCGACGGGCAAGCCATGCTTCTCGTTCAAATCAACATGCTCATTCATGTTGTCATGTACTTCTACTATTTTCTTTCATCGTTCGGTCCAGCGATGAGCAAGTAAGTGTCAATGAGGTTAGTCGTTAAGAGGTATTGGCGTTTGCTATAAGTCGAGATCTCGACTATCATCTGCATCTCGGGATTATCGGGAGAGCTTTCAAGAGACGGGAGCGCCGAATTGCGCTCTATAAAGTGGGAAACAGAGAAAGGAGTCTAGGGAACTCTATGGCAAGACATCATCCATCCTCATGCTGATTTTAACCGACAGGTATCTGTTCTGGAAGAAATACCTCACCCGAATGCAAATCGCGCAATTCGTGATCACGGGATTCCACATGTGTGTCCCTCTTTTCGTCGACTGCGGTTACCCGAGGCTCACCTCGATGATCACATTGACGTCCATGCTCTACTTCATCGCTATGTTCAGTCATTTTTACAGACAAGCTTACTCACGTGCTCGAGAAGCCAAAAAGAGTGCTTGAGGTCGCCGGCGGCGACACAGAACTCTGTGGTATGCTTTCGCCCCCCATTGAGAGCTTTCGATCGGATCTCAATGAAGTATTCTCGATAGCTCAAAGGATACTCGGGAAACAAGGGGTGGAGGCAGCATGGGTTTGACACTATTCGTCGGCCGAGTAATTACATAGCTCTCCTTGTAGGTCAGATAGATCTCGCACGCGACCACGGGCTTCGAAAGGGGCGGGATTCTCAAGTGCTTCGGAGATGGAGATTATTCTTTCCGACACAGCACCGCTCCCGTCACCGGATGATACTTGCTCGATGATCGACCGTCAACCTATCGGCGCTGCTCGAGGCAGTCTATGGATGGGAACAATTTGGGGGACAACCCTTGAAAGCACATTCAACGACTGGAAGGATATTCGCTCCGATCGGGTGGAGAAGCGGAACTTTATGTATGAGCTTCCACGGCGAGCAACTCCATCGGATTAGTCTTCCTGGGTTGAGAGCTTTTTCTCATGAGAACGGCCCCGAGCCCTGTGACCGCTCCGTTCTGCGCTTCCTGGAGCTCATTGACGAGAAGATTCGCGAATAAATTCAACAGTCTGAGCTGTCGCATCGATTTTCGCATAGCGTCACTTCGATGATCTTTCCGAAGTTTTCTAGAATGCACACTGATTACTAACAACGTTTTCCGATGAGAAAAGTGGTGAGCATCGATTCGCTAACCCCAAAAAAACCCGGAAAGTCATCTCGAAGGCCGCCGAATATGGTGCATCAGCACCGGCGAATTATCATGGATCTATTCAAACCTTATCTATAAGGCTCGTAGCGGAAGCTCTCGATCTCCTATCTGTAAATCTCCGTAATCTTTCTCGATATCAGCCCAAAGCCACTGTGGCTCAAGCTGGCCCTTATTCGGATTCCACGGCTCCCAGGGAAAAGTCGATGAAGAGTCCCTCGAAATGACATCATTACGGGCATCCTGCGATGATAATCCGTCCCGAGCCGAAACGGTCCTGTCGCCCCTCGAGAAAATTTCTGAAGAAAGTCTGTCGTGGGCGCTCACTGAAAAAAATGAATGGCTAAATGCGAAAAATGAAGCGAGTCGAAACCATCGCGAAGAAGATTTCGGGAGAACTTCTTCATCAAGCCGCCAAGGAAACAAACGCATGATCTCAATGTATAGTGGTCGTCGCATTCCGACCGTTGACACCCTTGATTGTGATTGTTGCTGCATTTTCTTTCTCGGTTTTTTTCGCCGAATAATATCATTATGAAAATGTCTGCCCCAGCGATCGGTTCCAAGGCCGAATAAGGGCCCCACAAAATTATCATTGCAGTTCAATGGCGCGTCATGTGGATGTATGAATTGGATTTCTCATTGTCGCATAAGGCGTTCGAAATGATTGAAATGATGGAGAAGAAGCCGCGAGGTGCTCTACAAAATCCCTGAAAGTGTTTCCTAAGCGGAGAATTGGTGCTCATTTACGACCTCAATGAAATTCAAGCGCCCAAATAGAATTCCCGAACCATGACGAACAATCGGAATGCTCGTCGTGCAGTCGTCGTTCATCTCACAAGCGCGTTGCGACATTGTAGATCAGAAGTTTTTGGGCCATTCAAGCTCCAGAGCGATCCTCTAAGTTTTTACCTGAGACCATATCCTCATATTCACGTGGAAGGACAATCCCCCGTGTCCCTGTCAATCCACATGAACGGATGAGAGGGCTCGAATGCCCCATCAGCGGCTCCCGATAGCCGATAAATTGGACAGTCCGAGGAAGGATCCGAAGTTCCAGCAATAATGTATCGATACGGGGTGAAGTCTCATTTCATCGAATAACTCAAACACTGCTCTTTTGTTGGCGGTGTTTCCATGGGCGCGAATCGCCCGATAGCGATGGGGATGATTTGTTGGTTACGATCGCTGGAGCGCTGAGCGCGACTACAGTTTGATTTTCAGAAATGTGAAAGAGAAAGCATACGCATGAAAATTCGAAAAATTTATCGGAAAAGAATGACCACGCCTTTTTCCAGAGCACTCCACTTTCTTTGACAGCGAGGAATTCATCATGGAGGAGTCACGATTGTCCGTGAAAACTCTCATCCATTGAAATGCTATGTTTGTTGTGTTTTATAGGTTCGATTTCATAATTTCCCATGTCACAACCTCCCCTCCGACCAACAGACGCGACTCCCCTCACGGCAGAAAAAGCCACCGAATGAACTTCGGACGGAAACATCGATCGATTTCTCTCATAGGACTCAAAATACAGCTGTGATTCAAAAGTGAAAGAAAACATATATTGCATTGACATTCTCCCCAAGGACATTTTCCTCCCTGCGTCTCCCGCAAGTCACCCGTATTCACAGTCCCGGTGGCACATCTCACGATAGCGGTGACCTATTGATACCTTCAATCGTTCCGTCGGCCCTCTTGAGTGACCGACAGACTGATGGGAAGACTGTTCGATGAAGCGGCTGAGCAACTCATTGATTATCCGACAGACAGCGTCAGACGCATGCCGAGGATTTCTGATTTCGGCAGCCAAACCGAACGAATGATTTCCGCTGATTTCCAGCCTATGCTACACCCGCCCCGGCCAACGCACTTGAGAGCCGCGGAAATTTGTCCCAGAACACACCGACACGCCGAGTTCGTGAAGACCGCAAACAGGCACCTCTTCAAGGTGGGAAGCGTGCTCCCGAGCTCGTTCCCGTCGAACGCTCCGGGAGAGTGCTCGGGGCTGTGGTGTCTTCTCGGTATGCGTTCGAGCAGCTGCCCGAGCCGTGCATTCCTGGCCCCGTTTCTCGGCGGCTTCCCATAAATATGTATGTTATTTACATTGAAAGTATAAGAGCCGACAGGTGAAGCGAATCAATGAATGACTGAGAGTACCGGCAGAAGCACTGTACAGAAAGGGAGATTAATCGCGTCCGCTACAGATAAATAGTCAGAGTGGAATTCTTCGAATAGAACGTACACACATATCCAGCTGTGACAACCGAAGCGAGAAGGAACGAGCAGCGCTTGTCCGATCTATACTGTTGTTTGTCTTCGGAGGGCATCTTGATAGAGAGGTCGATGCGACGGAGGCGGCTCTCGTTACGGGTCAATCGATCCCTATTTGACACGTACGCCGACGTCCAAACCGCTTCTCAGGATAAATGGGAACGAAGATGAGCTCCAAGGTATACCGTGAGCTTCTTGACACCGCTGTGCGTGCTCCGCTCAGTTCGACTGTTGCGAGACACTCTCGGCCGGGGTCGTCCATTTCATAAATAGAAACAAAGAACTGTTGTTGGACGAGCGACACCCGTTCGATGAAACCGCCAGATATTAGGAGCGGCATCTTTCACGGAACTTTCCTGTGACTTCGGAGGGTATCCATGATCGAGAAATCGAACTCGAAAAAAGGGAACCTCCACTCTTATCGCCCGATCACGGTATCGACTGTCCTATACCGTCTGTTCGCCAAGATTCTATCCAAGAAAGTAAGAGAGGAGATCATTGCTGAGCTTTATCTTGCCCACAAGTCGCCTCAGTCCTCCTCCCGATTACATGCATTCAACACGGAATAGGGACTTGGGGCGAATAAGTACAGTCTGAAATTCCCTCTGTCCGATCGACCGGGAGGAACAAATCGAAATCGCCGACTCAGGTCGATCAGGAGAACTAACCTTGACGCGGAGCGAGGAAACACAAGTCCTCGAATTCTCCATGGTTTTCCTGCAGAAGAAATACCACGGTCCCCAACGGCAACAGTATCGCCGACTTCTGGAGGCGATGCAACCGAAGATAAAAACGAGACAAGGGAAGAGTTCCGAGCAAGGAAGCTTTGCACCGTCTTATACATGATAAACGACCAGGCAGCGGAAGCAATAGAAATCGTGTTAAAAGGATGTGTCTGTTTATCTAAATTTGTCTGTTCGCCAATCCGCGAAAAAATGTAGTGTTCCATCTTCTCGCTGCCCTTAACCTCTGCTACGGCACCGCGACCAGCTGGACCGAAGCATAGACGATAGGGATCGACGTCTTCGGCGGGCTCAGCTGACCAGCTCGACGACCCCAAGGAAGCCAGGGCAACTCGAGTCTGGAAATGACTTCATAAGAGTCTCTGAATCTATTCTTATGAAAGAGGTGCAAAGGATTCCCATGAATTTTCCCGTGATCTATTAGGAGACATCCTCAGAGGACATTTCCGGAAAAGGAGCGCCGTGGATGAATAATTCGTGTAGGTATTCGATTCCTCGCCTCGTGCATCCTTACAGGAAATCGAAACTCACGCCGAATCATATGTCTCGTGTTCAGACCGAAAACCTTCACCCTCGCGACGACAGCAGTACGAGTCGAGTGAGGATGCACTTCCTCGTCTTGCTAAGCAAAGTCATCGAAGGTCGCTCGGTTGACAGAAAAATTCAGCCAAACTTGCTCTGTCCTGAGCCGGACGACAGCCGAACTTCAACTGATTGGGACGCGCCCGTTAAATTTGAAATGGCATGAAGTGTCCCTCAGCTTCCATCAACTCTTGACGTTGACAGCGCTTGACGACGAAGACGGCTATCGCGGGAGGGAGCATGGAGCTGAGGACCGCACATGGACATTCGCGCCGCAACGGGGCGAAGCTGGATCACTGAACATAGATTTTTCGGAGATGAAATGTCCCACAAACGCTTCGTACAGCTAGGTCCTCGAGCAGCGGTGGCGGGGCCGGGTGCCTCCATGGATTTAGATGTTTCAAAAAATCACCCATGGACAAAGATCGGAAAGGGGGTTTCTTTAGACAAACTTCTTGAGTTAGGTATGTATTTAGTTCCGGAAAAAAGCGATTGCGGTGGTCTAATATCCACTGCCGCTTGTTCCCAGAGGGAAAAGCTGCGAATAAATTATTTCCGGGGGGAGGTTCCTTTCGAACGACACGAGATGCATCCAAGTGAAACCCGTCCTTTTTCCATAGTTTTCCAACTTTTCCTTCCGGTGGGCCCTTCCCCACGCTGGGAGGCCGGGAAATCTTAAGGCACCGATCACGATTGCGAATTCGCTATCCGGGAGGAAAATCGAGATTCCCCCCCCCCCCAAAAAGAAATTGTCCATATTGTCCGAGCAAATCTGTTCGAGGGGAATATCTATCCGTTTCCATCAGCTCGACCGCCATGGGATATCTGATGTGTCTCCCATTTCATCAACAGCTCTCATTGCGGCTCCTGACGAACGTTCGCGCTCGTTGAAGTCGCGCCAACCTTGTTTATTGGCCCCGATTGGTGGGAGCGCGGTCCTTGACGGCCGACTGGGTGGCGCTAACGCTGGCGAGGGTTCGCTAGGCTGCCGCAAGCAAGAAAGGACGCCGGGAGCGAAACATAATATTTCGACCGTCTAATTATCTCCGGTGTTATTCTAGCGCGACGCAATGTGACGAATAGAAGCTTCTCGCAGCTCCTGTATAGATTCGTAACGTTCGCGGGACTTCGGCGAAGCATAGTTCACTCGATCAGGAATCTCGATCGTTCGAGCTGGCCCTTCAAGAATTTCGTGCTTTGCACATGAACAGGAAGAGGATCAAGTCCCAGGAAGCATCCCAGATAGCTATGCTTACCCATCTCTGAAGCCCTGAGTTCACAAAAACTCTTCGCTTCAAGAGTACAATAGGAGCTCTTCAATCATTCGATGGAGAAACTCCACTTCGAGCAAGTTTTGCTCTCCCTTTCGAGTTTGACTTGAACCACAGGCTCTCCGTCTACAGTCGCACAATGACCGGGAATCTTTTTCGAGAGTTGAAGATAAGCGAATACGAATTGTGAGTGTCATGCCCCCGAGACGTGGAGACGTAGAGACGTAGAGACGTTTAATTAGACGTGGAACTCTCTACATACTCTCTTCGAAGAGAACCAACCTCGTCAATCTGCGTGAATTTGATAATTTCGGAAACAGTGGCCTGACCCGACCCTCTCAAGGTCTACTTCACTCTACTTCTGAGGCTCAGAAAGGCAGGGAAACTCAACCTCCGATCAGCAGAAAAGCGGGTCGTCGAGGCGCGGTTCTTCTCAGGCTTGTGAAAATCCCTGACGACCCGCTTCCAAGCCTCAAGAATATCTCGATGAAACAAATGAACGAAGCGAACAATCCCTCGCGGAGAAAATGACGTGATACGCAAGGGAAATGTTTGAGTTAGCTGTGGTGACATGGAGCTCACTCGTGTATGTGCAAGTATCACTAATCGCTTCCGCAATCGCGGAAGGTCGAGCCTCAAGTCGAAAGCGGAAGATTTGGACAAGCAATGGCTCCTGACTGCTCGAGCTTCTGGCGGAACCCCCAACCCTTTCCCCCGAGTTTTCTCTGACGGCTCACTTTGGAGATGGTTCGTCGATTACGCGATTCTTCGTCGTCCGTTCGGGGAACTTTCAGGATCTAGTTCAGTGTGCAGTACTCACTCATCATCCCTGTATCGCGGCTCAGCGTCGGATCGACAAGTATTCGATATTTGCGTCGAGCGACTGCCGAAACAGAAGAACGATTGGAGATATTGTTTTCCATCTGTCACTCCTCGCAACTCCCTCCTTCACGTCTCACTTTTTGTGGTGCCCCGAAGATCTGCGTCCCCCCGAGGAAGAGAACGCTTCCGCTCAGGAGCCCAAAATACAGGATCATAAGCTAGAACGATGATTGCGACCTATCCCCTTCCGTTCGATGATTCAACAGGGTATCGGAACCCTACCAGAGGCAGGATGTCACGGGAAACCTCCCATGGATTGAGGATCAGCCTAATTGCGATAAAATAAATGGAATGAATCAATCGAGCAAAATGTTACTCTCCGCCATGAGTCTCCACACAGCAGAGATAATAATAGCGGAGCTCATTATTAGCCGATCCACGCTTGCCCTGGCTTCTGTTGTCCCGTCATGGCTCCGTGGCTTCTGCAGCAGCCGCTGCAACGGTCCGTGGTAGGAGGGACTGCTTTAAAAGTGGAAAGAATTTTTTCGACGGCCGCTGGAAGAACATCGCACAAGAAATGATTCCAGAGAAACTTCTGAGCGACGAATCGAAGAAGACACGTGCGTACGTGTGTATCGTCCGCCGTGTGTGCGCCCGTTCTGCTGACTCGCGATCCGCTCGAAACGTGTCTCTACGCTAACCGTGTCTGTGACGCAGGAGAGCCGCGCGACTGAAGTTTAATACTTGTTTGTTTCTACGGAGATCTTCCACGGCCGATCCGTGTAATCATCGCCTTCTCAACTCGTTCATCATCCGAACCATCGGTCGGTCAGCCGACCGACCGGCTGTTGTCTCGAGGGGGATTCGCGCAGCGTACGAGAGCAAAGAATGGGGACTCCGGCCCCGTCTGTGATTGTTCCAAGCGTCCAGAGGATAATGTGAATTCTGTGGCGGTCGAATGCATGATGATAACCTGATAGGAGAGGACGACGATGATACAGAAAGAGTACGAAGAGTTGTACTTGAACTCGTTCCGCTACACGGGGAACGAGTCTCGTCATTTGGAGAGCAAACATTTCGTCCGCATCAAAGGGTGAGTCGTTCGTTGTCTGCAATTGTCTGCCTTAGTATTCATCTCGTCCGATCTCACCTACAATGCGCTGGAATGAATCCGTACCGGGGACAAATGGAAATCCAATCGGAAACGTCTCGCTAGCAAAGGTCGTTTTTCAGTCGTTAACGAGACAGATCTGTCTAGCGTAGGAATGAGTTTCAAATTATTCTTTGCCCCAGACTTCTGTGAAAAAGATATGTTCGCTTAGCTCTGTGCGGGAGTCCATTCTTTGGCAATTTACCAGTACCGAGTACCTTTTCCGATCTCACAGTACCGATCGCTCAAGTCGAACGCATGTTCTTGGAGAAAACAGAGTATTCAGCACAGCTATCTTGATCTACCGGCCACGCAGGTCAAAATGCGAAGTCGAATTTGCTACGATCGTGAGCTCCCACTGCCCATACCCGATCCATCGGCTCGAAGACACCTTGAGGAGTCTGATGCGAAGGGCCCTCGCACCTAGAGACTGGGCTTGGCTGACATTAGATAGAAGCGAAGGCAAGATCTGGCCCGTTCTCTGGAAGCTCCAGAGAGCGGAGACTTCTGACGTCGGATGTATCCTTTGCTAGGCTCAATCCGAGCTCAATGTTTTGGAGGTTCCCTGCTCCTGGATGATAATGATAATAATTAATCTGTTCGTTTATCGACTTCGGATTGGATCAATATAAGTGGGGTGCAGGATCAGGAATTACAAAGATTCCCCCCTCCCCCGACCGCGTGAACTTTTCACGGATTTTATCTAGCGCAAAACAGAGATCACTTCGGAGTGAAGGTATCCGCCGGTTCCTTGCTTACCAGCTACATCATCTCGCTTCCGACTGCCCGTAGGTTGGGAAATTTCCGAGGTGGCGACACCGGGTGGAAATTCTGGGCTTCATCGACTCAGAGGCCTGCGAGAATCAGGAATTCATCTTCCCCCTCTAGTCGATTCTCCCCGTTATTTCGTACGTATCCCATAGGGGGTTTCGAGGGAAGAGACTGTAGATGACAACGATACCGTAAGCTTGCCTCTTCTGCCTGGATCATCATGCTCCGACTTTTAGGCATAGCTGGAGCCCGATTCCGAGGAATTTTATTTTATGGGATTTCGGATGCCCTATATTCCCGCTTAGGGAGAGTCCTCCGCACAGTTCGCGACGATAATGACCGATATTTGTGCCGTCCAAGAGCATTCTTTCGAAGGAACGTCGGGAAGCTAAATGTGTCATCTATGATAGGGGCCCGCTGTACGGTCTTACAGGCAAAAATACCGAGCTCAATCTACTCCAGGGAATGTTCCCCCGATTCTTGCATACTAGAACTCGAGGCAAGAGAAAATCCAATGGAGCATCCATGCGTTCTGGATGAGTCACATATGTGTCAGTCACATACCTGGTTCTCTCCGACTTCGTACCCTAATGGAAAAAGGCAAATGTTCGCGCGGATAATCGTTTCAAGAGCAATCGCTCCGAAGATACCCTGCTCGCTCGTTCACAAGAAGGCAGTCTGCACGGCACCTCCGACGAATCATATTGTGATTCTTATTATCCGCCTCACATGAATCATGTGAGTTGAATAAGCGGATACGTGCATAGGGAAAAGCCATCATTGAATGCTGAATTTGCTTCTTCTCTCGGGACCTGGATGCTCTGAATGAGCATTTCGGCTTTGTCAGAGGACAAACGAAATGGGTCCAACCGGCATAAATCTGTTCCCCCACGTACTCAACGAGGGAACTTCCCCTGATGGACACAGAGCGTGAGCATTTGCGCATAGAGGGCGCGCTCTGTGACTTCGCTTTCCGCCCGTCAGGAAGCATGCTTCTGGAATAAGATTCTGAGAAGAGACTCTGCGGTGGCGGACTGTAGCGGTCGCCAGCGGAGCCATCTCCCGATTTTTCCGCTAAATCGAGTGGAATTCCCATATTTCATGATCGGAGGGTATTTCAAGTTCTAGATCTCCTAGACTTCGTGGACTTGAAGCGTTCCGTTCTTCACTAAACTCCAACACGCTCCCTGGTCGACCGTGTGGCGCGGACGGTAGGGTGTACAACGGTGCGAAGACTAGGAACGACCTCGCTCGGGCTCGGGGTCACTTTGCCGCTGAACGCTTCTCGATTCGATCACTATATATATCCCGAGTCAAATCCGAAACGTTTCTGAACGGGTGACTTCGGCTCGGAAAGAACTGAGACGCTGCCGGGGGCTCACCAATGAGAGCCGGAGGTTCGCGCGAACGACCTTCGTTGCCATTTCAAGACACCTGCTCGCTGCCGCTGCAAGGAAAGAGCGGGAAAGACTGGAGATTCCAACTTTTTACGTCGGGTCAAATGTTCGAGCACGAGACAGTCTCGGTTCTTTCCCGGGAGAGTTTCTGTTCGAATGAACTTAGTGAACCAGTGTCCATAATCTCGGAATCCGGGCCGGGAGGATCGATACATGAGATTTTGGTGTTCACACCCTTCCCCGCGGAACCAAACGGCCAGGGGTTTATCGCACGCTCCTGAGCTCCGCGATCATGCGAACATCGACTCGGAATTCGCTCAGACGAAAAAGACGACCGACCAACTGCATTCCGATCGAATTCCGGGATTCGGGCACCTGACATCAAACAAGTTCAACTTCCCCAGGAAGAAATTACTCTTGCTGAAGAAACTAGTTCAACTCGTTTTCGTATATCCGATGAGAGCGGATAAAGAATTCGTCGTTGAAGACGAAACTCCACGAGGGATAGCGGATTCACACGCGTTGACATGAATTCGATTAAAAATCAAGACGGACGCGTCTGTCATATATTTGGATGCAACGAACGTCTTCTGCACAAAATTTATGCCATGGCATCGGAACCATCGCTTCAGAGCTGTTTGTTATGTGGCCGATCAGCTGCTCCCCGGTCAGCTGTTCTGCGTACGGATCCGCGCGCAAGAAGCTGGTGGAGCGACGAAGTTTTCCGACCGTATATCTTCTTCTTCTTCGTCCCGGAATCTAAATTTAGGTCCGCGATCGCCCGTCAGAACAATGGATCAATGTATCGAAATTTTTCACCAAAAATAAAGCACACAAATCCATTCCTTTCGAGAGGAGATTAGTTAGAGTCTGATACCGCCCACTACTCATGGGATTCGTTAGCGTACAGAACTTCTGCCGTCGCGTCGACCGTCACCGACCAATCTGACAGATTGTGCTTGGAGCAACTTACAGAAATCGACGTCTCCACATAGAAGCAAAGGCGAGCGCCGAACGAGACTTCGAGTTTCCATAGGGCGCTCACAGTCAGCAGGCCACTTTGTTCGCCAGAATTCCGAACATTGTGGGCGTGCGGCGCAAGACGTTCCAACGCTCAACGCAAACAACGTTCGAGCGGCTGGAGCCTTGAACCGACATCGGCCGCTGAGCTTCCTTATTTCGCGAATAATGCAAATTCGAACTCATCCGTTCATCTTGATTGATTGTGCAACGCGCGTTCGCCGACGACGGCGATTTTCAAGCGGCTCGCGCGGTTTCCTCAAATTCCTTCAAAAATGGTCACTCGCTTCCGGTGTGAGACGTTCTGCTCTTTTTATTTCGAGGAGCAAATCGCGGTAGTACACACCTCGAACAATACGGAGATGGGGCATACGTGTATTCACCAGGAAAGAGTGACAATGCGGATGGGAAAATTGAGGAAAAATTATTCAATCACATGGAAGATTTCGGTGTTCCCGACGATATGTATCAACCAAGCTCTCATGTATTCCTCACTTATTGAGATGATTTTGAAAAGTAAGGCGATCATATTTCCGACTCTCGGACCATTCGTCGCCCGGCTCACGCGGAGCGATATCCCGTCATTCGAAAGGTTGAGGGGGAGAAAGAAAGAAAAATAGAAAACAGGCAATTCCAAACTTCATTTGAAAAACGACCATAATGGACCGAAGCCGAAAATTTGTCTCAACCGAGACGGTGGACGCGTGGTCGACATCGAGTGATCAGCGGAAAATTTATCGCTTGAACGCTCCTAGCGAAGATGTCCGAAAGAGTAACGAAATCCAGACGTAACACTCGAAGCAACCGAGCAGTAGCGGGCGTCTGCTTTTGATAGACGTTGGTCATCGATTGAAAGCTGGTCGGTTTAACCTGATGACCTCCGTCAATATTTCCGACGAGTCGATTCGCGGATCGGGAGCATGGCGCCCACGGAGATTCATTGGAGCGTGTGGCTCGAATGTTTTCGACGGTCGCGAGTGTGCGAATCACCCTGATGGCAGCGATTGGTGCTCCTAGGCGGTGACTCAGCGGATTTGAGCTTTACCATGCAGAATATGATCGCGAATTATTGAAGTCACCACCAACGGCCTTGAGCCGGTATACAAACATAACTTGCTCTTGAATGTTCATCCATGGAGAGAATCGTTAGAGGACAATAGCTCTGAGCTCCCAACCGATTGAATCCGGATGAGGGCCCTGTCCCTGTTCTGGTCTCGAGGTCACCCCAGGCCGATACCTCGAAGCCCTCGCTAGAAAATTCTTCGCTCGGGAGACTCCAGACGCGGCATCTCCTTCATGAGCAACGGCTCTCGTATAGCCAACTGTTGCGGAGACTGCCCCGTCGGTAGCTGTTCGGAAACCTATTCCCTCGTTGAGTCATGCTTTGCTGTTTCCAAGTTTGTTTTGATGGGGGCATTATGAGCGATGCGATGATGCACTCACTGGAATTTGTGGAAGGCCGAAATGAGCAAGCGCGCCCCCGGTTCGGAAGCTCAGTGATATCAACGTATTCGCGCAGAGTTCGACTTAATCACTTCACATTAGGTCAAGTTCAATGATGACATGAATATGTTCTCGGTATCAATCAGCGCATCCAATTAGGTTGCGAGGTGAGAGGCTGGACATTCCTCAGAGCTTCCCCGGGATTGTCGAGACTCTCCGAGACGTATCATGAGTCATGGACTGCTGCTGAGCTGTCGCAACGGCCTACCTGGGGCATGTCTGCTCGGTTATCCTTCACGGGGATCGCGTCATCTTTCGAAAAGTCTGGAAAGACCTCTGGACCCTCTGGCCAGTAGCGTCCGCAAGTCCCGTGGGAGTAGGCAATTAGGTAGGCACCACATCCTCGCATGCGGGTGCTCTAATTTCTAGAGCACGAGCCATCAGGAACATGATTTGTGGACAACCTATCGGAACTGTCAATGCCTGACGAATAAGCGACGAACAATAAAACAAGGCATCGAAGTGCGCAGAAACTCAGGAAGAAGAAACTAGTCGTCACTCAGGGAAGAATTAACTTCCACAGCTCGTACACGGAATTCTCGAACTGCTCTCGCTCTGGGTTTTCTTTCGTCGGCCTCATAGCGGGATGGAGAGATTCGCCTACAAAAAGCTGATTCCATCATGATGGGAAGACCTCGACCAAGGAGTCGAGGAAGCGACGACATCCGCATCATTGAGGTTAGCGATAGTTACAGGAACGGTCGCTGCGAGATCTACTCTATATTCCGAGTCCTTCCGGGTGCCGGAGATGCATTGAGCGGTTACGAAGTAGAGCTTCCTCGGAAAGAACGAAAATCCCTCGATTAGGACGCGTTAAATCGATTCGGGATTTTCGCGCGAGCTTCTCGAAGAATTCGCGAATGAAACACCACCGACACCCTCAGAGGGCGGCTCGAGACCATAGATTTTTGGATTCGGCTCCTGCCGACGAACGAGAGGCTTCATCGAATGCTCTAGTCCCGGGCTAGAGTCGAATGAGTCGCGAAAACAAGATCTGCAACCGGAGGCTTTTTTTGCATTGTGCATAATCTAGTCGGCAGGGTACACATTTCTATCGAATAGTCATACGGCTTATTGTTGGTTTAGCTAATACCCATAACAGCGACCCGGAGCGATTGGTATAGAAGTCAGGGGCTCCCATTCGCCCCGGAAAACATTCCGACCTTCGTCTCGATCCCCATTAGCTTGGTGTCTAAATCGAATGTCAACGCCTCGAGGATTGAGGGCGCGATGGTGCTTCCCTGAATCTGGCTTGGGACTGGAACACTCCGCTCAGGCTTTCGAGAAGTCCGCTGAAACTTTTCGGGAATGATGCTGCGATTCTTCCAATATTTTTTATGAGGGTATCTGTCGATCTCGAACGCGGAAGCGTATAATCGGTTGGTTCGGCTTCACAGGTGGTCGGTTTTCGATAGGTCGTTGTCAAAGATACGACGCCGTTAATCGAGATCACGCCTATAGTGTAACCTATTTTTTGTAGAACATTCGAACGACGCCTAATGATTCACATTTTTTAGTCTCGAGAGCTTATGAAAAAGACTCCGCCAAACTCCCGGACTCGAAATGATTGGCAGCCCGTGAGATAAGCCAGAATCGCGCTGCGCATTTGAATGATGCTCGAAGCTCTTCACGGATCGGGGTGTAATCCATATCGAGACTCGAAATCGAGCATCGACTCAACTCGGTATAGGTTTTCACGCTTTGATTCCAAAGTCCTTCTCCTAAAGTCGAACTCGCCATTGACGTCAAATTCCAGGGGGGGAGGCGTAGAATACGCTCGAGAGAGCACCCCGAAAGTATGCGGAATCTTTTTTTGCGGATCACGTCCACTCGGCTTTCTGAGAGTCAGGAATGGAAGGGTGTCATATCTCAGGCCCCAGGTCCAGAACTCGCAGTGAAGACCGCCGGGGGAGCAATTGCATTATTCCCAGTCATGCTCGGAGATCACACGAGAGCTCTCGCAAGCGTGAAAAGCTGCCGTAATCCTATGTTGGCAGGCAGTAGATCCGCTTAATCTTTCTTTAATTTGTTCGAATATGCAGATGGAATTTCCGATTTCCCACTGAAGTTGACGGAAGCCCGGAGATCATCCCTCAAGAGGGGGGAACTCGGGAAAACGGAGAGGCGTCACCCCTCGAGCTCCTCAACTCCGCGCTCCTGTCTTCCCCCCTCCTCTCGACCCTCGCGATACATCGAGGGATGCTCCGAATAAATCGAATATCGACTCAGATCAATCATGAACTTCATCCGATTGGAATTCCCTCCCATCCCGAGAAGCCCAGAAAGGAACGTCGTGCCGGCTGCACTGCGGTCTTTACGGGTTCGGGAAGAGCGGGAACAACGCTTTGCGCACAGCTGTCAACGATTGTCCTCCGCGCATAGGTCTTAAGTTTTCTCAGTTCTTGAGATTCCAATCCGGAGCTGAGATGCCGGAAATCGAGATACGCATTCCTTGGTCTCTGGAATAGACGCTCCCCGGGGGGAGCGGAACGACGCGCCATGCGGATTGGAAATACATTTGCTATATCCTTCTCTCTCTAGCTGCATGGGGATTAAAAGATAACAGCTGGTTGTGCTCGGCGGTCACAAGCTTTAAGTTGGCCCGGTCGTGATGCTCTCGCAGAGTCAAACTCAAATCAGCTTCCCATGCGTGCTATACCGTTCGATACGAGTGTGGAGTGCTCGAACACCGCGTTTCCCGTGCCCAGACCCTCAGTGCCGCCTGATGCGCGTTCTCAAGTGGTGAACATGACACGGGACATGGACCCTTCAATGAACAGTCTCCAGGAAGTCGAGAGCATGGACATCATGCATCTCTCCGAGGATCTTCTGAATTCCAGCGGGAGGTGGCTCGACAGGTTGGTACGATTGTATTTGGGACTGGGAACGCGGAGGCAGTCGGGATGATTCCTCGTTCGGATAGGAAAAGAATCAGGGGAGGTGGATTCAGCTGGAACGAGCGGTCTTTGCTCAAAGCTCGGAATGCAGAAGCTATCTAGGTGTTTCATCCATAGTCCAAGGCAAAGTTTGTCGGAATTCTCTGGCCTAAGCCTCTTCGTCGACCCGGGCAGACAGCCTGGCACCGGCAAAAGCTGCGCATTACCGACTATGTTATCGCTTGTTTCACGGTCAGTGTACTCTAAGGGAGGTTGGAACTTCCTAGCCTGATCTCAGTGAGGAGAATCGGAGCAGGGATGGCGATGTTCTGAATCCTTTTCCATGTTCGGGGGAGAACGATGCCCGACAAGGGTGGAGCTCAATAATTTTGTCGAAACAAAGCCCGAGTTTTCTGGGAGTTTCGCATTGAGCGGAAACACGCTGCATCAATATCGTTTTGGAATCGAGGCTCTTCGCTGTCAACTAATTCCTGTGACGATCGTGATACCGCGCGCGTGAATTATCGTTCGCGAGCTCGGACGAGCTCGATGAGCGCGAACGAGCGAATGAAGGTCCGATGACCGACGACCTTCCGACGTTTCGTAGCATATTCATTGAGATTCATCGAATAGACACATCGACGTGAGAATTTATTGGTTAAATAATTCTTCTCCCCGCTTTTAACGCATGGACAGACGATCGGCTTCGCGAATACAAAAGGCAACAATTTTACAAAACGTCGGAAGAAGAAACGTTGGCTGACAAGCCAAATCACCGGTTTGCGGCGCGCGGATAGCTGCAGTGTTCCACGATTCACGCTGTGGTCAGTTCACGATGCCATTGTATTGTCCGTATCGCGGCTTCGATCAGTGGGTAAACTATCATCTTTCTGATTCTATCGATCGTCGGAAAACGAGTTTCTCTCACTCGGACAAGCCGGCGGGGTGTCTGGATTCAGAATTTCCTCCCCTTCGCCCTGCCAGTCGCCTTCCGAGCCCCGATTGCGGATCGATCGGGATTGGATTTCATCAATAGTCAAGCCCTCGAAAAGAATTCTCTCGAATCAGCGCCATTCGCAGAAATCGAAGATCTCGTCTACGACGAGTCGGGGGAACGGAACACGATCAGAAGTGATGGTGGAAAGTGTCTTCCGTCGGTATACGCGTAGAGGGAGCCTCGAAAACGCTTTTTGTCCTGAGCGGAGCCGCGGCCCATCTTCGAATCAGCGACAAGAAAGGTTCGCCCCAGTCTGTACGGCTCCGGAGCGGAAGCGAAGAGAGATGGCAATTCGAGCGATCGAATCGCTAGTCTGGGAAACTCGATGCGATCCAAGAATCCCAGCTGACCCGGAGATCCCTCTCGACACAAGTGATCGAAGCACTGTACACGTAATCGAAGTCTTGTGCGACCCCTACACACTTCTTCGGCTTCATCGAATTCCCCCTGTACTTGAGATTTACTCATGACTCCCTAATAGTGAGGATTATCGCTCCGTTCGAGGGCTGGGATTCCCCCGATGACTCAGCGGAGATCGCCGCTGGCACTCGGATAACGTGTGCCTCAACGGGAACCGAGAATACGCGCGGATCCGTGAGAACGTGAGCGGGAGCTCAGCCATGAGAATGGCGAACCCGGAAACGAGTTTTTTGCTCCTTGTTCGAATATTATGTAAAATGTTGCCAACGAGAGCCATTATCGTCAAGCAGGTAGACCCTTGAGATGTTGAGGGCGTTTCCCGCCGTTCTCGTCTGGTCGGCGGCAGCGCAGAAAACCGCCGTAAATCTTCTAATGCAACAAATGGCGAATTTCTTCCTTCGAACGCTGCCGAAATCGCCTCCACGCAGAGATGAGACTTTCGGGCTGTAAACTCGGCTCCGAAGACGGCTGGAAGCCGAAAGAGCGCTCCGGCGATATGATGAACGAGTCTCCATTATTCGCGCCCGATGTCTGGTTCGATTTTGTACGGAACGGAGTCCTGGGTGGAATCCGCGATTGGAACTGTCATCTGAGCTCCGGAGGTTCGTGATGGACGCTCATCGATGGCGAGACGACTTCATGACTTCTGAACGAAGCCAGAATCCACAATGGCTGCTTAGAAATCGAATAATAGCGGTCGTTACTTGGAGGTAGGCTACCAGCCGGAAGCCTCGACTTCGACCGCGGGAGAACAGCGATTTCGTGAAGCGTATTACGCCGATCCGTATTGGTCATGGCATTCTCGCTTCTCGAGTGCGCGCCAGTGGATAGAACGACGCAACGAAGGATCGCCTAACATCGATCTTGGTATGAGTCATCTTTTTGGTGCACTTGATTCCGGCAAAGTCACCAACGAACCGATTCATGATTATGCGTCACTACAGAAGAATCGCGATCGGATGACATTGCATAGTAACATGCAAGCAAGAGCGTTCATCTGGGAATCGCACACCACGATGAGTGATTTTATTTTTCCGGAAAAGACGTCGAAGATCGAGTATGCGTTGCGTGCGAGAGGCGCGACCGACTCCACGGGTCGCGATAAGTTCCAAATTCGACTCTGTTGCCCGCATGTGTCTTTCCTGTGGGATCGCGTCGACCGAGTTTTGCGAGAAGTGCGCTCTCAGACTGAAGCCATCAGCGTAGGTACATCGGATGAGCGTGGCGGCCGATCTGATTCTGTTTCTTTGATCCATAATCTGCTCAAAAGAGACGGAGCCATTGTTTGAAGGATCTCTTCCCCTCTTGTTTGACTTATCATTAATCACGGCACGTTCGGGCCGAGGAGACCTCTTGTGTATCAGGCGTCCAATTATTATGCAAATTGCTATTTGAGAAATTTCAGCTCCTCCACGATCTCGCCAAATTGGCTGCGAACGAAGGACCTACCTGAACTTCGCTATGCCTCCGATTTGGCCAAATCTGACGGGAGCCACATAGGGAAGCATATGAAAACCATTGCGCGTTCCCTGAATGATCAGAATTTGGCTTTTGTTCTCGAGCCAGAACTCACCAAGATCGAGCCATCCGTATCATAGAGGTATTATTAGGAACTCAATTTCGGAAACTATCAGGCTACCCAGAGATCTGAGTTTGTTCGACGAGTGATCGAATTTCGATAGGCGCGTAAAAGAGACGATGCGATGAATGATCGAAAATGATCTCATTCGAATCAATCCTCAAGGAATCAGACGCATGGACAGACGATGAATGGAATGAACGAATTTCTACCGGTTGCTCGAATCTCCTGAATATACCGGAGAGCGAGCGGATCCTTTCTCTCGTTCCGTTCCGACTAACAAGACGCTGATTGAGTGACCAGTCTTCAGGGAGGAGCTTGGAAGGCGTGTCCATGTCTTTACTTTGCTAAAAAAAATAAAACAGAATTTGGCGCCATTTCAACAAAGTGATTTATGTTGCCGTCGACCACAACGGAGCGTCGACCCACCCTGCCCACTAGTATCTCCATCAGTGAAGGCGACGACGAGGACGGTGGCGGCTTCATTAAGTAGCTTCACAGCTCGGAACATTCGCGATTTCCTGTACGCCGGTCGAAGAGTCCAGGAGCCGCTCGGCTCAAAGCCGTGCGTAATCGCGTGATAAGTCGCCGCTGAAGAAGCGTCACGATCACACCTCGGTTTCCTTCAAGGCTCACCTTGATGTTCACAGGGATCTCGAATTCTCTATAATTCGGAGGACCATGATTCTCTTCCCGTGATTCGATCGTCATTGGTATTCCACGAATTTTGAGGATGTTTCGTGAGCCGAAGGAGTTCGGCTCAAGCGTGGACAGGGGGAAAATGGGATAGTTCGGAAAAAAAATCTCGAAAGAAACGATGACCGATGGTTTAAGATTGGCCTGACCTCCGAAGCGGCTCGAGCTTCATTGAAGACGCATGATTATTCCATTTCACGGGCATGCGCTTTTCGAAGAAGAACTAAACTCCATCTAGAACGTCCGATGACTACGGGGTCCGACTAGTCGACTGGAAGCTAAGGGGGGACAGTGGGTCCGAGCCAAGTGATCTTCTTTAAGATTCTCGTATAGCCTCCAAACGAAGATCGGTTCGATCTATATTTCCCTGTCTCGAGAAAAGTATCCTCGACCCTAGAGGCGACCATTCCGTTTCTTCGGCAGATGGATGACGGGCGATGTTGATATCGAGTGCTCGACCAAACTTGGCTAGAATCTCCTCTTCCTTCGCAGTTCCCGGGGAGAATCGTATGGAGAAATGGTAATTGCGGAAAGTAAAAGCATGCATGAAAGGTGGTTGGAGAGACAGACAGCGCCTCCCACGACGAAAACCGGTGGGGGGTCTCGATCTTAATGCTTATGGAAAATGATGAGCAGTTTCAAGCAAGTCTGGTCATTCATCAAAATTAGCGGTGAAGAATAATTTGTCGAGAATCCATTCCAATACCCTTCCGGCGACTCGCGAACGTGTGTATCCCACGGGTCCCAGCTCAATTCTTCAAAAAAGAAGGCTGATCCCGCAGAGCTGAACGGACGCTCACAAACCAATATATAATACCACGGAATGGATCGCGCCGATTTCTCACCTTACACGAGAAATGAATGATATCGATGGCCGAGCCTCCTCCCTAACGTTAATAGGATTAGGGAGTAGCGAAGAGACTCGATCGGAAGAATGGATATCAATCAGAACTCGGTTCGTAGCGGCGGAGGAAGCTCCGAAAATCAGTTTCGGTACTGGATTGCTGTGAGTCTCCTCCAATCGTTCGGATAAATGGCGAGGCTTCATCAAACTTCGACGGGAACGAACAAGTCTCTCGTCGGAGTCGAGCCAATTTCCTGAGCCTCTCGAAGAATACTCCGCTGCAGCCATTTTCCAAACGATCGACGCGACGTGGGAGCCAGCGCTATCCGGCGAAAACGCATGCCGACCGGATACTCGAAATGTTGGGGTGTCGGGCTGACAACCCATAAATTGGAAGGACTGTATCTCTTTGAAACATTCTCCATGTCTTATCCTCCCATTTATTCTTTCTCCCGAAATTGATGGTCAATCCAATGTGAAAGTTCACGAATCTCTGTGATTTCTTCTATATTCATGTACCGATCACTGCCTGCATGGGTGTCGTAAATGACGCAGATGCCACCGTCAACTTCTGAAAGAGCACGGCTGATCGCGTTGAGACAACCAGTAATATGGTTAGCTGACTCGTTTGCGGCCCTCTCCGCGGATCGGCGTTTACTCTTCCGTTTCGCGTTTTTATTTGCGCCATTGATTGTTTGAGTGTCTCGATCGCAAGCTCTCCTCGGGGCTAATAAAGCCTCCCCGATCGGCATTCCTCAATTTGCCTCATTGGACGTGGGCGTACTTCCGAGTCGGATCGTCCTCAGGTAGATCATACTCCAGGAGGAGCCGGACGAAAAATTGAAAAATTCTGTCCATCGGAATCGTGAATACAGCCGATTAAGGATAGAACCGTCGACGAGTCGGGCTCACAGTGTTCACGTTTTCAGTTCGATATCGAGGATTCGGGAGTCGCTTCTGCGACGCTCTCAGGTTTAAGGGCCCTGGAAGAGGGTCGAGTCGGAGCGAACACTGATCCGAATTCTCGAACTTTGATGGCGCGCGAGCTAGTAGCATCGGTGGCTATTGCCTTCGGATACTCCTTCAGCGTACGAGTTGCCGCTCCCAACCATGAAAGATGCCAAAAACACCTTCAAAAGTGGCAGCAGAGACGGCAGCAGCTTCGACCCTGAAAGTGTCTTCAACGGTTCGCCACAATCTTCACCAAAGGTCATGCCCCGAGCTTTTGGTCTTCTAAACGTAGTTCCATCGCCATAGAGGCACGATTGCCGCCACGGGTATCTGTTGCTAAGTGCTGGTACTGTTAATAAATCTGTTTACAGAAATTGTTCACTTTTTCTTGATCGTCTCCTCCGCCAGCTAGACGAGTATTATAAAAAGAGAGCCACTCCTCAGTCGAGCGGAGAAATCCGCCGCAATAGCTGGTATCCCGGATAATGGTCTCGAGAAACTGTAAATCATCTTTTATTTGTGCTTAAACAAATGTCATTAATTATACGGCGTTTCCGGCTCGTCCAACCGGCTCGTCCAACCGCCGGTCCTTTCTCGGCTGAGAGATTCGGTTTGTTTGATATCGTCGGCGAAGCTTCGATTAGGAGTCGCGAGATGGTGGTTTCGGAATCTCATCCCTACTGACTCTTTGCGCTCTGCAAAGCCTCAAGCGTTTGGGTTCCCCGACTTGCGGCGGTGAGAGCCGAAGAACTCTTAAGAATGGGTTCCCGTGTCGATTTTAATAAACAGAAACAAAACAGAATCTTCAGCGGAGATTCTCCGCAAAATCCATTCCGCGGTTTATTGCGGTAAAGTAGACAGAAAGCGTTTCACGAGCTGCCGAGATGGAAATGAAGGACATGGTACTTCGCCGGCTCCGTTCGCAGTACTGTGGTAGTCTGGCCCTTGCCTTGCATCGGCGTATCTGAGCAGTGTGGTATTTTTTCCTCGCTTCGTTCGTGCGGCAATGATTATCGATTTCGAAAGAACCGCGAGTCCCTCCATAAACTTTCCGGAGGACGGATCGCGGTCATGCCATGAGGTGTTCCCTCGGTCGGCTTTGCTATGGATGGGAGCTTCGAGATTTATGTTCGGGATTAGAGGCATGACCTTCACCAGAGGTGATCAAGCAGAGGACCTGTTCGAACGAAAAGAGTGGACACCAGGTCCCAGTGACGACACCGCGCCTCGGAATCGGGGTCATCTCCGAATACAGAATCTGGAACGTTCACTATATGGGCTTTATTCGCTTCTACGCCGCGGAAACCACTATAAATTTCGAATCGCTTGTCACCCAGAGTTCGGAATATGTAACAGCTGTGTTATTAGCACCCTTTTCTAGTCTGTTTAATCCCTATGCCGGGATCAAAGCGAACGCTTGCTTGAGGACACGTCATCCTCGAACCCCACACCGTCGACTTTTCCCGCTCTTAGAGTCGAATTAATCTCGCGTTGCATGCATTCCTTTCATTTGGAAATTCGGTGCGGGACGAATCGGCGCTGCGCTGGCCGTGTAGAGAAGCCGGCGATCGACTGTTTGCTCAGTCAATCTTGTCATCTCAACAAACTGTTTGCTCGAGACGATACAGGCGACTCGATGGCGGGGAGCGTTCTGAGGTACTTCAGCAATGTCTGTATGCTTTCCTTCATACCTTATCCTCTGTTTTAGCTGGCAGCGTCCCCTCCCAGCAAAATTGTCAGAACATTTGGCGCCCGATAGCGGGTCCGGATCGGATCACATGATGATCCTTATCGTTCAACCTCGTCGTTACGTTTGTTGTGTGGTCCCATGCAGCGATCTCGGGCTCTGCTGAACCGCTGATCTCGAAGCATCCTCTCGGGAAATTCCTTCCGATGAAGTATTGAAAAGCTTGAGTGAGAGGTTAGCTCCCCCTTTTCCGGAAGGGACGTCATATCCGGTAATTGACTCACGGTCGATGCTCTGCGGAAAGCATTCAAGTTCGTCAAGCGTGCAGTGATTCCGATCGACCGAGGGACGGTGGGATATATTGTCTCAGTCAGTGCTAATAGAAAGCGCTTCCACGTAACATGTGCTAGATGACCCAGATCGCTCAAGTGTGAAGGCCACAGAGCGCGAGAGGAACCGCGGCGTGAGAGCGAGCGTCAGAACTTGCTTTCGATTTCAATCGATCTGCCCATTACCGATCGTCCTTCACGGATCTCGTCTCTGTGGAGCGTGCCGGAACGACTCCGAAGATCACTGGGCCTTCGGTTATTGCGTTGGAAAGGATGCGGAGGTGCTGAGATCGGTAAGATTCGGGCCGGATGAAGCTCCAGAGGAACGGAAATCACGGGAAGTTTTGTATTCCTGCTACCTAATCACTAATCACAACCGATTATCGAAATCGACAAAGTGATCGATCGCCGGGATGAGATATCGAAATCGGACAGCTTAGGAATTCTCGCAGCTTTCCTGGGACTTCCTTTGTCCCATCCGCGGGAACCCGAGTGGAGCCTCGATATTTCTTCGAGCCGAATCTTCGCCGACTCCACATCGGTTCCTCGCTCAGGGAGATCTCGATCCCTGATCTTGTCAATCACCCCGATGACGTGTGATGAAGTACTTCTGACCGAAGGTCAAATTTTTTCAATGGCGGAATTCTCAGGAATCACCCTTACAAGCGACGTTAATTAGTTCTGGATGCAGCACGACGGCGACTGCGGTGGCACCGGCGGCGGCGACAATACAGTCGTAGAGTAAGACATCATCGCTGTCTGATCCGTCTCGCGGAATGGTGTCTGTCCTAGATCTGTAGTCTGGGGTTCTGAGAATCGTCCACGTCGATCGCAACGGCCTACAATGCAGAGTTAAATGGAGCCCCGGACGAGGTGGTATGTGTTCCGCCAGCGATCATCCTCGTAGACGTCGACGTCGCGGTGATCGTACTCGTCATGTGTAGTTAGTGGGAGTAACAGGAGTAACGGCAGCGGTGACGGCATGAAGCCAGATGATCACGTGACTACTACTAGTTACCGCGGAGTTATCCATTTGTCGAGACTGTCAGCTAGCAGCGCCATCGGTGATGATTGTGTGCGATGTGCCAAAGTGTTTGGAGCAGTGCTCTCGGACGAATCGACTGATACACACCAAGGGCAGTATGCAACTAGTACATCATTTGATCTCCGGATTGGAATCGCCGATCAATTGATCCGCGGATTCCGCGGCTCCACCCCTATACGATTCCGCAATTTTTTCCCTCAAGCTGCCCATTAGGGCGATGATTGAGGCCACTCGGGCAGCTCTCAACTCCGACTTCGAGGATTTAGAATCTTTCTTCTCTTCTCCGATTCATTCGACGAATTCGACGCCTCACTCCCATGCTTGCCCTCCTACCTAAATGTGCATTTCGCATCGGTATACGGGGAGATACGAGGAGATGTCCCGGGGACAGCTGCTCCCCGCTTGAAGTTCGACTCTGGTACCTTTGAACTTGCCCCTCGACTGGAGCTAGAAATAGGATTCCTCTGACTAATTCTAAAATCCTGTCCCTACATGTTCCGTCCGTCCTCGCAGCAGTACCGATGCTTAAGTCCGCCCGAAAGGAGCTCTGCGGTGGAAGAGGCTCAAAAAGAGATCTATATCGATGAAATTCTCGGTTATTCCGGTCCGCGGTCTCGGGTGTAGAAAGAGCAAGCCAGCAACTTCATCCCTTCTCAAGGGCTCTGTCTTAGTTCAAGCAATCTCCGCGTGGAACACACAACTGAATGTGGTCTGGAGCTTACCGTGGGTAGGAGCCGTTCCTTCGGCGGACGACGCAAGACTTCGTTCCCAGGAGTGTTGTTGCGGCTCGGCAACAAGAGCGTAACAATCAATTCCAGGCTTAACGGCTTTCATTGCTAACAGCTAAATTGTGATGAATGGTCCCGTCTGACTTCTGACCCCGGAGAGTCTCCGAAGGCAGAAAATCTATTTCATATCTACGGATAAATATATGTACGCTCAATTGAAAGTTCCTTCCCGGTCGGGCTCGATCGTTGAGCTAACAAGACGGAATCGAAAGTGAAACTCATAAGCGAGATGCGACCAGTGGTCTGCGCTCTGAGAATCTCATCCAACTCGCTCGAGACTCGTTCCTCCGAGGAATTTTCTCTGGAGGTCTCCATAGACCATTTCCTGAGTAATTGATGGGACCTCTCCGAGAAAAAGCAATGAAAGAACCATAATCGTACCATCGGCGATTACGGGCAATTTTGATGCGCCGCGCCGTACATTTATTTATTCGATGCACCCATGTTCCGACGTCGGCAAGTGGATTCTCAGATGGAATCTCGAACCAATCAGGAATCTCGTGGGCGAGCCTGCCTTCATGATTTTCCGGCCTTAATGGATACAGAAAGTCGGGATCTGTTCTAGGCATGAGACGGAAAATGGGCCGGTGCTCGACAAAAATGTCAATGTGAAGCGCTCAACCTTCTAAGGATGTCGGGTGTCTGTTGCGATAACCTTGATGTAGTCCTTGCTCCGTGCCGTCGGTTAGAGCGACCGCATGAAGGACAATGAGCGACGACCACAATGACGACGGGAATCCAAAAGACGATCAGAACCTTATGCTCACACGCCTCGCCCATGACCAATCTCAGCGGGATACCTGTCAACTACGAGAAATTCGTCTCTTCGTGTGGCTTTTTCTTCTCCGTGATTTTTTTGACAACCTAAAAGGCGTGAGGAATTCCTTTCATTTATACTTCGTAGTCATCGTCGAGACTCACAAGTGTGATGAGAGAAAAGAAAACAGAAACTTCGATGCGGGGAGCACGCAAGGTCTTCGCTTGGCATCGAGATTTTCTCGGCGAGTGTCAGCTGTGTATGGAGTGATGATGAAGTCGAGACAATTTCTGGAGGACCTCATCGGAATTTCCGAATGGAAATTGAATTTCAGAAGGGTCGAAACACTCGTTCTTTCGGAGATTTCAGACGGAATATTTCTGTCGACTGTCGAGATCGATTTTGTGACCCATGGAGCTCGGGGAGCCAGGGCGATTTGAACAGGACCGGAGCGATTCGGAAACATGAACAAAGTTCGTCGAATATGGGCAATGAATCTCCTTACCACTACGAAAGTGGTTCAACGCTGCCCGCTCCTACGCACAGAAGGGAGCCGGGGATTGAGAATTATATATTCTAACACTGTGATTGGGTAGATTCGTCGAGGCAATCCATCCATGGCGACGAGATAAATGCATGAGCAATTGCTGGGACCGTGTTCGCTAAGACAACACATCAGGAGCGCGGTCGGGGTTATTAGCCAAGGTCCGAATTTTTGCATCCGCTCGCGCGCCGGGTATTAAGGAGTCGTTGTCCTCAGATATTGAATTCAATAAGCCTCGAGAGTCGAGAGGCTCTCCCATGAAAGATGCGGTAGTGATTTCGGTTCGCTGACCCCACTATACCAACCGATGACCGGCCATTCTATGTTGCAGTTCCTTCGGAGACCCCGAAGATCTGAACGTACAGCTGCTGCCCGCGTCTCACTCGCCGCACGTTCAGAACCCTGCGCAGGGCATCGAACAGGATCCGGCTCAGACGCTTCCTTCTTGGAACGAGATCTACCGTAACAGCCATACTACCAGTCCCTGTGAGTTTTATTCGAATCCTTAGGGATAAATGAAGCTCGAAAATCGAGTTCTGAGACCCTATTCCGATTTCTGAGGCCTCGATTGGAAATATCCTTAGTCGACCCCCCGAACCTTCGCAGATGACTTTAACCCATCAGAAACGCACCATGTGCAAGCACCGCACCCTCAGCAACCGCCGCAGATTCAAACTTTCGATTCCTACTACGGAAGCAGCCCTGCCGATGTTAAGCCGACCCGGGAGGAGCTTTTGGTATTCCGCCAAAGAACCGACAGCGTAACGAGTAGCTGCTCGAACTACGATCCCTCATCCGGCTTCGAGCCCCAGCCTGGAACTAGTCACGATAACCCAAGAGGTCGCGTCCGAGTCCGATCCGAACCGGTAAGCATTCCGATTCTGCCTCGTTTTCATGACCGATCGCCCGCGGTATACGGGTGACGGGAATCTCAGAGCTCCCCATCTCGCCTTCACAGAGCGTCGGAAGCGAAAACGAAGATGAGGTTCGGAAAAAGAGGCGGCGAGAGCGCAATAAAGTCGCCGCAGCGAAATGTCGCGAGAAGAAACGGCATCAACAGAGTCAACTGATTCGCGACCACGCGAGCGTAAGTTCGGTGATATATTATCCAGTGCTCCGCAGCGGACGATGAGAACGAGACCAAAAAGATCCTCGAATTGCAGATTCGCGTGGAAAACCAGCAACAGCAGCGGATAATCGAAGAGCTCCGCGCGGAAATCCTCCACCTCAGAGAAAAACTCAACAATCATGCGTGCTGCATGACCTGCACCCCTGCCTCCTACCCCGACCAGGTGGGTCGTACTGGAATATCGAGATTTCGGAAACGATTGGGTCAGGCTCGGCGGTTCTCTAACCTCGTGACGTTTTTTTTCCCTCCCAGAACCAGCAATGGAGCTCTTGGGGCGGGACTCCGATGGGCTAGGCCTCCGACCGTGGATTCTCGATCTCCAGGAATCCATTGTGTTGAATGAATCTGTGAGAAAAAATCTCGGACTAATGTGTTGAATCCGCTTATGGTCACAGGGAGGGGGAGCCTCTTGTTACAGAACGACGTCGAACGACGGAAGCGACGTTCCATCCGACTTATATTCGAACTTGTCATGTTACGCTTGGAAAATATCTATGGTGGAAACCTATTTAAAACAGGAAGAAAAGCAATATTAGGTATACGAAGTGTTTCACATTCTGTACAAAAATAACTTTTCTCCGCCCTCTATCGGCGTAGATTTGTGGGATTTGCCTCGCGGGAACATGTTGCGGCATGTCCTGATCCGAGACGAAAATTACTCTTCTTTCGAAGGATATGATTCTTCGAATTCCGTGCAACCTTTTGGTCGGAGATGTAAGGTCGCTTATTCTTCCGCTGAATCTCGATGGACAACAATCGAGACATTTCCCTCACCATGTCTGGGAGCGATGCAAAGACGAGAGTGCTGGGAAGCGTGTATCGGAACTGTGCTCTCGGCGATGCTCTGGAATCTGTGAGGCATCTTCAAGACCAACCCCAAGGATCCGACGTACCATTACAAAAATTTCTTATACATACTTTACATATGTATGAAAGGGAGGAGTGAAAGCGGTCGTTGAATGACCTTGTTCGATTGTACATATATAAATGTAGAAAAGAATCACGGGGCGACCCCGAGAACTTTTAAGTTACCGTGGAATTGATCCGTTTTGAGTTCAAGTTTTCCTTTATCGAAGAAACATGAAGTTTTTTGGTTGCGATTCAATACGTTTCGGACATGATTGGCTTCCAAGCCGAACTTGTTTAGGTGAAAAATGATGGAAAGTATAAATAAAATCGGAATTCTGCATATCGCTTGCTCTTCACTCGAAGGTTTCATATATTCCCCAGAGGCCTTCAAGAATGATGGAATGGGGATCACTTTCGACTGTCTCCAGAGATCAGATAGCATCATATATGTCGACTACTTTATTGACGTTGCAGCAAAAGAATCCCGCACATCGCCGGCTCTGCCGCGGATGAGTGCGCATCGCGGGCTTGTGCGATAGTTCCGCTTTTGGAAACGGAAACCTCCCCGTTCTCACTTCATTGGTCGTTCGGAAATCACCACGGCTGAGAACCAATTCTCCGCCATTTCCTCGATGAATCGCTTGCGCTCCGGAGAGCCGTCGTCCACGAGATCATGGTGATTCAGTTCTTTCGTCGTCTTCCATTGGATCTGACCTGACAGCCCGGCTGCTTTTGCGGCAACCTCATGAACATCCTGCCTGAGGTAGTAGCATTCGAAGCCATCGTCCCCGTCATTTCGCAGCTTGATCCGAAGCTTGATCCCGTCGTCAACTCTCTCGACGAGCTGCGCGATCAGCGACGGTTCACCGAGGGACATGTCACCGGCAGAGAACCAGGATTCGGGGTCTTTCGCTGGCGGACACGTGATGCCAACGAACAAACCACCTGGCCTGAGGTTCAGATTGATATTTCGGAAGGTCTGGGTCAAGGTCTCTAGATCAGGTGCGTAATTGAGCATCCAGCCACCGAACACGATGTCAAAGGGTCCATTGGGATAAGCTGTCGGCTCGAACACGTTGCCCAGCTCGAGTTGAACTTTCGAAATTTGTCGTCCATGGGATATCGCAAGACAGCGGGATGCCTCCAACATACCTGACGATACGTCGACTCCAACAATGGAGTCAGCGCCCCAGTCTACGAGGTCGTAGGTATAGAATCCAAAGCCACACGCAAGTTCAAGGACTTTTGCGCCCTTGATGTACGGACCCACGATAGATTTGACCGTCTTCTTCTCCAAAACATGCTTGCTGCTGAGGCGGCGCTTCATGTACAATGATGTGATGCTGTTGTACTGTTGAGACATGGCGAAACTCCAAGATCCCGAGGAAGAGTCCTTTCTGGAATCCGTCCGCGCGACAGGCTCTGGGGACTAGCGGGCTGCCACAAGATAACCAAGTTGCGAGTTTCGAGATTCCGACTCGGCTCAAGAAGCGAATCGATCGACTACTTTTATATGATTGTGATGGTTGAACAGGAAGTCAGCATTTAAGGCAGATGTTCCTCTGTAAGGCTTCATACTTCCATCGAACCTGTTCGAGATCTGATTTTTTATGATCTCGAGTTTTTTACGAGTTTATGGGAGTCTCCGTGTGACTGCTTTCCATAGCCTTGAATTCGCCTCGAACTATGAATCCATTCCAAGAAACGAAGCTCGAGTGAGGCGTACCTTCTTCTGTCAAGCGTTCTGAGTTGCCTTTCTACTCAAAAATAAGGAGCGTGCTCCCGGCTAAATCGGCCCCATCATGGTGTCTCGATTCGCCGAAGCGCGACGCCAGCTGAGGATCTCCTCAAAGCCATTGTCGAGTTCGCGTCATTGGCACCCGATAGCTCCAGATGGAGCCCGAAGATCTACCCCGGATATCGAGTGCACTTCATTCCGGAGTGAGACCGCTGATCTTGATGCTTGTTTGGGAAGAGAGCAGTTCCGGAGTATCCCGGCAATTCATGATCAAGCGGTGATATTCGACCACCTCCGTCTGAGTCGATCGCAGACGCCTTTCTGTCCCTTCGCCGCGCGCGACGACTCTGGGTGAAATTCAAGGTCAGACGTGTTTTTACAACGCTCGAGATTGCGGCGCGATTTCTTTGACTGGCTCGATGCCTTGCTGCAGCCGACAACATCAGGGTTACGGCCACCACCTGAGCCACGACGGAAGTAGTCCATGAGTGCAGAATTATCAACTTGCCAGGAGTTAGGATATCAGCGGCAACGTCAGCGCGCAGAGCCTTATGATAAGTTCTTTCGATCACTTCCATGAGAAGTTCGAGCCGAACCCGCGGCGAATACGCACGAGTGGCGAAGTCGATGTGAAGGAGGCGGGCAGGAGAGTCCCTGAAACGGAATTCGAAAATTGATGCTTCCTCGCTGAGAAACGCGAGAGCTCGAACCTGACCTGGAGGCATTCGCGTCTTTTAAGGCACCTGAGACCGGGAACTATTCTCGGCTGCGCGCAAGGAAAGCTCCAGGAAACTGTACCTGAGAGACCTGTTGGGAGAATTAAAAGCCGTCGGTAGTATCTCTGTTCAAAGCAATAATTCGTTTAATTGCAGGTGTTTATTCAGATACTAGCACACTTTAAACGTTGCCGAGTACTACTCCTTTCTTGGTGAGCTCCGTCTCGATGGCGTCGTTCTCCATTTTCATTTGGTTGAAATCCGCGGTAATTCTCTCGAGGTTCTGCTCGACCTTCGACTGGCGCTCTTTGTCGATACGTTCTTCCAAATCACGAATCTCCCTCTGCAGCGTCCCATTGCCGTCGACGGCCTCGAAAATCGTCTTGCAGTCCTTGTGGATCTCCCCGACATTTCGATGCATTTTTTTCGCGTCTTCCGATTTAGCGGATTGCTTGGCGAAGAAAAGTTCCGCTGCGGCGAAAGAACGCTCCGACCTGTCCGCTAGCAAGTTCATCTCCCGCTGCTTCTTCCGGTTCTCGATGAGAATTTTTTCGATTTCTTCTTTCTGTCGGGTGACACTGCAGACGATCTCTTGGATTCGGGTCAGGTACGAGGATCGTTGAGTGACGTTCGATTCCTTGGAGCCCATTTTCTCCCATTCCGCTTGCAATTGTTTGACTAGTTCTCGCTTGAGGGAATACTCCTGGACCATTCTCTGCTTGTCGCGTTGGAGCCTCTCCATTCTCTCTCGTTTGCTTCTCTGCTGATTCCCCTTGGCCGAGTTGTCCATCCGAAGTTTCCGCAGCGTCTCGACCAGTGGCGCTCGGTGCTCTTCCCATTCGACGGCTAACTTCATCGATTTCGACTCTAGCGACTCGAGATAATCTGTACAGAATTTTAAAGCACCCTCGATCCCGTGTTCCCCGATCAGATCGTGTGCTTTTAGTTTAATTTTATTCGTCTGTCGTTCCTGTGCGAGAATCGAAACCATTTCATCCAAGGCAACCTGGACGTTTATCATTTCGTTCGTGACCCTCTCGAGTTCGGCATCGATAACTTCCATTTCCTCGCCCAACTGCACGTTTCGCTCTTCTAGAACGGCGAGCTCGTCCGGTCGGACTTCGACCGCCTCCGGCTCCTCCTGTTCTATCGTCGCCTGGTCTTGAACATCTTCGGGCATGGACGACTCCTTCTGGAGCGAGGCTTTCTTCTCTTGGATGATCCTGATGAGCTTGACGAATTCCGCATCGTTCGACAAGGAGACCTTGGCTCTCAACGCCGCATTCTCGTTCAGGATACTCGCCATCAATGTGTGCGGGTCTTCGATCCGACTCAGGTCTTCCCGGAAACTCAGGGTCTTGACAGGACGCCCGATCGATTCGTCCCGCGCATAGGTGGGCAGCCAAGGCTTCTCGATTTCAGAGCGCACCGCCGCTGCGAAGGTGGATTTAAACGAGAATCCTTTCGCCTGTACTGGAGAAACCTTCTCTTCTTTGGGAATTTTCTCGATGAGGAAAGTGAAGACTCGACGCAGCTCGACCTCGTTGCTGTACATAAACGACTGGTAGCCGAGTTCTCCTTTGAAGCCCAGCGATACTATGGCGTCGGCAAGCTTCATGCCTAAATTATATTTTGCTACCATATTGTGCGGTACGGAACTCGGAGCCGCGAAGTCCGGAATAATTGCTTTGAGGCATTTCACCACGGCGTCCAACGTCGTCTCGGCGTCGAGATCCTTCAGACTTTCGACTTCAATTGAGCAGCCCACCTGTTTCAGGTGCTCTAGAATTATTTTTTCGGCGTCCTCCATGCGCTATGTAAGTCCGAACGCGCGAAACCTCATGAAACTCTCCTCGTCCTATATCAGCTTGAAAGCACGATCCAATTTGTCAGCAGGGCACAGTGGTCATCTCACGATACTTCGAACGCGCGCACTCCGACCGAGACACACATTCATCACAGCAACGACATCGTTCCAGCGAGTGATAGCTGTCACTCGCTTCGATTTGGAACGCCTCCCTCTCAGGAACTCTCAGCTGATTAAGATGTCCATCGAGAGAGCCCGACAAGTCCCAGACACAGCTCGATTCTCGACAAAGAATATCGTAGCTCACGTTCCCTCGATGGATCCTGGGAAAGATCCTGGAGTTGCTGGTTATGGCTCCGACTGCAGCTGACAGCGATCCCACGATCCCGAGGATCTCGAGCAGCATCCATCGTGGAATCACGGAACCCACCTGGAGCAATACGTCAGCGTCTAACGGAGAGGGTGCAGAGGGACCGCCCGAATCGGTTCAGGGGTGAGGCAAAGATCATCATCATCATCACGATCATCATATCATTGTAATCGTGTCCCCCGTGTGTATATACAGGCAGATTCCATTTCATTTGTCAAGTGTCATGTTTGAACTGCTGTGATCTTCGCACGGACTTTTTGCTTTATCGTGCTTCCGTACGAAAAGCGACGTGCGACGAATCATCCGTGCGAGCGGATTGCGAATGTTGGAGAAGAACAACAAGGAGCACTCGGTTCCGGGCGGACACCGCATGGAAACGGTTAAGATTCGAATGCGCGCACTGGCTTTCCGAGACCGGTAGCGTTGAGTGATCGTCCTCAGATCGCGTTTACGGGAGACGGTCATGTCTCGAACGCCGCACCGCAAGAAATAGAACCCACAGCATTCTTTACGACGTTCTGAGCGCTTCCCGCGAAAATGGTTGCGAATTTCCGCCACGGTTCGACTTTGTTCCTGGTTTTCATCGGAGCCTACCTATTTTGCCGAGGATTTTTCCTGCACCGCAATCTCTCCCAGAAAACCTCGACTTGTAATGATCTCCATGAGTTCCATCAAATTGAATCGCACGGGCTGCCCTGCTGGAGCAACCGGCGTTACGATCGTGTCGTAGTTCTCGTGATTGATGCGCTCAAATATGACTTTACTGTGTACCAAGAAGACTCAACCGCTTATTGGGCGAACCGAATGCCAATCTTCGAAAAGCTTCGCTCTCACTTCCCACGACAGACGTTTCACGCGCGTTTCGTCGCCGATTCACCGACGACGACCCTGCAGCGGCTGACGGCGCTGCTGACCGGCAGTATGCCGACATTCATTGACGCAGCCACGAATTTCTATCAGACATCGGTGAACGAAGATAATCTCGTCAGACAAATGAAACTTAATAATCTCAGTGTTGTGTTCATGGGTGACGATACGTGGATGAGTCTCCTGCCGGATTCCTTCAAGAGGAGCTACCCGTACCCCTCTTTCGTTGTTCACGATCTTCACACGGTCGACGACGGTTAGTTCTAGACGAGTGAGCGGGCGAGAATCTCGCAAGTCCATGATGTGCTCCCGAGTTCCCCGAGCGGCTCGAGGACCGTGAGACTGACGTCCCCTTTACAAAACCTTTCAGGTGTCCTCTCGCACATCTACGAGGAACTCGCGACAGATGATGCCGATGTACTAATCGCCCACTTTCTTGGAGTGGATCACTGTGGACATTGGTACCACCAGGATCATCCGGAGATGGGCTCCAAGTTATCACAGATGAACGAAGTTGTCGCCAATGTGAGTCGTCAACTCCGAACGGGGGATCTACTGGTTGTGTTCGGAGACCACGGAATGACCCTCTCAGGAGATCACGGAGGCGACACCGACGAGGAGAAGACCTCGGCGCTCTTCATGTTCGCTCCGGGGACGGACAGCCTCGTGAAGTACTACGATATCACGGACGATCCCAAAGTGTCCCAAATCGATATAGTGCCCTCGCTATCGTTGCTGATGGGCATCCCTATTCCGTTTTCGAGCTTGGGCATGCTCATAGAACCTCTTTTCCTCTCCCGACCCCTAGATGGTCGGGAACTCGTACCGCTGTGGATAAACGCTCAGCAGGTCCAGCGTTACGTGAACACGTCTTCACATCTGCTCAAGTTGATTCCGCTCAAAGTAAATCAATTGAATCGACTATGGGATGTGCTCGCAGTGAACTTCAATGATACGTTAAGCGCCAGAGCCCTATATCGAGCTGCCACAGACTATTTGTCGAAAGTTCAAAGCGTCGCCCGGAGTGCCTTCACAGTGTTCAATATACCTTATATGGGTCTGGGAGTTGTACATTTGACCGTCGCTTCTCTAATAGCCACGCTGGGCGCAATGAAGGACGTCGAACTCAGCTCCACTGAAAACAGTCGGGAACGTTCGCTCTATTGCTGGGTCGTGGTCATTGAGACGGCTGTTGTCTGCTTGGGGCACTTCTCGAATAGTTTCATAATCAATGAGGACCTGGCGAGTTTGTTCATGCTGCAGGGTATTCTGCTCATGATCTTGGCGGCGAATCGAAACCTATGGAAACGATTATTCATCGTGGGACTCATGATCCTGCTGCGGGTCCTATCACCTCTGGGTTCCGTGTGCCGTCATGAACAGGGATGCAAAGTCACCGAAGATCAACCCGGCGGCGTGTGGTTCGTTTTGGCCGCGGCGTCAGTGATCGCGTCTGTGGCTTTCGCGCGCCATCACGTGAGCCAAACCTTCGGGAAATCGTTTTCCCTCTCGGCCAGCGCTCCCGCGATCCTCTCCGCGCTGTACATAGCCGCACTGACGCTGTTGTCGTATTGGTTCCTGCAGACTCAGGATCCGAAGAAAATCCATGCGTTAGCGACCTATATCCACGTCCTGCCGAACGTCAGCGCCGTCTGCTCGATATTCTTCCAAGTATTACTGGTCCTGCATCGGAAATTCGCGAAAGATCGGGTGATCCTGCATTTGAATTATGTGATCCTCCACACTCTCGGCCTATGGCTCCTGCTGAGCGTGTACACAACGCCGCGGCACGTTCCGTCCCTGTTCGTGCACGCGGTATGTCTCCTGCTCATGTTCCTGACGCGGGCCGTTCCCGAAGAGTTGGAGGGCGCGCTGGTCGCGGCCCTCATGACGAACACCTTCTTCGCGACGGGCCATCAGAACACATTCCAACAAATTCAATGGAAAGCTGGATTCGTCGGCGCGGCCGGATCCAGTCTCGTTGTACCTGGTATCCGGGTGGTCTTGAACACTTTCAGCGGACAGATTCTCACAGGATTTCTTCTACCCGCGGTGATGAGGAAACATATTTCTAGGAGTTCTCTGATAGCTATTCTGGTCACAAGATTGACGCATCAATGTGTGGCGTGTTTCATTCTACGTCAGCATCTCATGCTGTGGGCTGTTTTCGCGACGAAGCTCCTTTTCACCATTGTCGAGATGACCGTGCTTCTGTTGAGCATCGCTCTCGGGATTTTGATTTGTAAGAATTCGGCCTATTGGACGCTCGGTCATCTGAGTCTTTTGGAAAACACCTCCAAAAAACAAACGGAACCCGAAAGGCCTCCGAGAAGGAAATCTGATCGACTGAAGAAATGAATTACTCTGTTGTTCCGAAGAATTCGCGGGCTTCTATAGATTTTTATATCGAGTTCGACGAGAAGTGTATCAGCTCGTAGTTTTCATAAGCGCATGTATAGTATGATGGGAGGTATGTAGTTAGGCGGATGAAAATGGATGACGAGAGCGAGTGGGAAGGCGAGAGTTAGGCCATCTTAGAATAAATGTACCCCGCTGAAGGCGGGTGGTGCTTCGGAGAGTCCGTCGAAAACTGTTTCTTCATTGTCCAACGCAGAGCTCGAGCGGGCTCGGGAGAAGTTTCCTTGTCTAAGACCCAGCTGTCGAGTTTTCTTCGGGGTTCATGCCGTCCCTCTGGGCAGTAAAGTGGAACATACAGGGCCGCGGATGCTTACCAAATCCTACAAATGACGACAGAGACCTGTTCTTGACCCAGGCCTCACGACAGAGATTCGGGATGCGCAACAGTCGCCTCCTTGCGAATGCGAGAGCAGGATGCTTGCAGACCAGGAGATATCGGTCACGCTTTAAGAACATCGATCCAACCTGCCAAAGATGTGGCAAGGCCGAGGAAACTCTGGAACATGTGATATTGGAATGTGACAGCCCGCCGGAAGCCGAGTATATCGTGCAAAGACAACTAGGGCTACATGAAGACAGCACGCCGAGGATGATCACGAGGACTAAAGTGCTACTAGAGGAATGGGAACGGAGGAGGACTACCACCCGAACCGAAGAAGGATATCACATGAATCGACCTGCTGGAGACATCGCCCCTGAACCAGGGTCTTCTGATATATATTGAGACTGAGATATAATCAGAGAGGGTCAATAAACCATCCATCCATCCATCCATCCATCCATCCATCCATCCATCCATCCATCCATCCATCCATCCATCCATCCATCCATCCATCCATCCATCCATCCATCCATCCATCCAACATCTTCCCGCGGATTCCTGGCGGCGCAATCGAAGATAGGAGAAGGAGACGCTCATTTTACCTTCTGGGCTTATCTGAGGTGGAATCGCGTCCCATACGTACTACCCATACATTCACTCCAGAGGATCATCGGATTATTATCTGCAATTTTCAGAATATTTTTGGAGTCGTGATGCGTCGAAGATATGCAAGTTTCGTGCCGCTGTGCGAGAAGAATCCTGGGGGAATCCTGTCGATGGAGCTGACCTTTGGAAGTCGACAGTTTCGGATCTCTGAACGAATCCATCGCTCTCCCAATCCATTATTCACCATCGAAGGACGCTTTCCGGAAAATATTGGAACATGCTTCCTTTACTAATCTCACGAGGCGTTCAGAGGTTGTCATGAGCTTTTCATTCAGGGTTGGATGATGCGTGAACTTCTATATACAGCATGTATCAAAGGGTTTTTTGAATGAAATGTACGTAGAAGGCGGGGTCCTTGTTTTCTCCCAGAGGTTGAAAGTCTCCAAAGATCTCGTGTTTAGCGTTTTTCCCGAAGACCTCGGTAAGCATCGCGTTGAAATCCTTCAATCGATGGGGGAAGTAGGACAATCGGAAGAAGGAGCTTAACTCGCCGTCGTAGCGGCCCTGGATGAATACGAGAGCAAAACTCATTAGTGGGGAACGGAACGAGCAGCCTCTCCACTTCTGCTGTTCGATCTCATTAGGACAATCGGGACGCACCTTCTTCGTAAACTCGGTGTCAGTGGTCAGATCAAATTTCTCTCGTAGCTGAGAAACGTCCATGTGGTAATCGAGAGTGACTTGGTGTGGCCTGTTGTTCAGGAAGAGTACACCTGTGTCGATGGACTTGATGTGTTTCGACTGCGAAGTGAGGGAAGAGGGAAAAGCTTCAATCTCGCATCAATATTCGCGTGGACTAGAAAGGAGCGAATACATCGTATTTCAGATGCGGAATCAGATCTTCGAACACGCACGTTGTAGTAAACGGATTTTGCAGGGGTCTCGCCGTGGTCGAGAATGTAATCGTAGTTCCTGTGGTCGATGACTAGAAAGCCCCCGGGTTTGATCATTTCCCAGAAGTTTTGTATTGCTTTCACATGAGTTTGTCCGTTTTTCTGCACATCTGGTAGGTGGGAGAAAGAATTCCCAAGGCACATCACAGCGTCGAAACCTAGAGGATCACTGGGACTCGTACGATTTCTGTTTCAGACATGATTTTAAAATGATTGATGAGACGACTTCTGTGAAGATATGCACCTTCTCCTGGCTTAACAATGTCGTCTGGGATAGTTAGCCAATTAGCTTCTTCGATCACCCAAGAATCGAAAGCAATTTCTTTTCTTCGATTCCAGCGAGCCTTGAGAGCGTACTTCAGCATTCTATCGGACGCATCCGTCGACATGACGCGGAAGCCCTCCTCCAGGAGCATAATGGAGTCGATTCTGGCGGCGAGTATCGTAAATATCGAAGTGGAAACTCTTCGCGGGATTTCCCAATAGATGCGCATCGATATCATTTCTCGTGTCGCCCGTTTAACGAAGTTCGGGATGAAACTCACCCAGTACCACACGCGACGTCGAGGACGAAATTTATGCCGAAATGCCGAAGTTTACCGGTCAGGAAGTCTTTGTAATGTTTGGTTCGATCATTTTTCTCACCGATGTAAACTTCCCACAACTTGGCGGCTTTTCCATCCGCATACTGGTCGGGAACACCTTATCGGAATGAAAAGCTTTGTGATGAGCCGTCGCGAAGGGGGCGGGGGGGAATCCATTTAGGGCGTCGGATCCGACAGGAATCACCGCCAGAGAGCATAAGAGGGAAAATTGACTCACCTGCCGCTGCGACTCCCTTGGATCTCCCGTGGAACGTTTCGCTCATGATGTCGACCGGTTGTCTGGCGGAATCCCGAAGAAGGCGACGATGTTTGAGTGCGATTATCAAATACTCGGCAACTCACCTGCGAAAAGGGACAATCACTATCTATTGTAAATGCATCGATATCGACGAACGCATCTCCGCGGATCACGGACTGTCTGCGGTTTCGATTATCTTTGAGCTGAGATTCCCGCTGGAACTCGAAAAGACTTGAGCCCTTCATCTCTCAAGCCACCGAACAACCTAGAAAGATTTCAGGCGAAGACGATTCCGTTCGAGCGGTCGGTCGGCCGGCTGGCAGTCGAGGAATCATCGTCGGGAACTTCTCAGAAATCTGTTCAGCCGAGCGATCCAGCCGGAAAATCACTTGACTCCCGTGTTCCGACGAAAGAGAGAAAGCACACGTGATAGTCCTGCTCGGGTCATCGATAAAATCCAATGGAGCTGATAAGCGGTCATCTCCTCATCCACGACGACCGTATCATGGGGCTCGCCCCGAATCGTTCTTCCTGCTGTCAATGACCATGAGATAAGGATCGTCTACTTGCAAGCCATGGGATTAGCGAGATGGGATCAAGATCCTGATTGGTTTGTGTTCGCAGACATGCCCTGAACTCACGCTTCACGGGCTCGCAAAAGAGACTTTCGACTATTCAAGCTCAGCAGCGCGACGTCGCGTTCATTGTCATTACGTCATTTGGTTCCGGCAGCCTTTCGGGCGCCTGCATAATGGCTCACTTCGACAATCTAGTCAAAGGACCGTGTCGACGGTGAGAGCCGAGGAGAATCCGAGACAGCGAGATGAATGGAAATGTTTACGCTTCCGCGGAGGGGACTCCGACCCCTTGAAATGGGCGGGGCGAAGTTCAGAGGCCGACTCGTATTCATGGCGGGGCTTCGACGGCGAGATCTATTCCCGGCAATCGGCGCTCGAGTCGACAACACGGCTCCGTCGGCGGTAAGGTCTCGTAGGAGCTTCTCCTCTTGGGAGTCTACGTCGCGCAATCATTTGATAATAATGCAGCGTCCTCTCGATCGCATTCCTATCAAGAATCCACGTCGAACTAGCCAAGAGGCGCTTGACTCTTCCACAGGAGACCCGTAGATCGAATGCGAGCTGAGCCGGTGAAAAAGAGCCACCTCATCTAAACACAAAAACGTGCTCTCCACTTTTTATTCATACCCAACACGGAGTATTCGAATCATCGGTTTCCAGTTCGAAAGATACCTATCGTCAAGATTATATGCTCCCGTCCAGGTAAATTATTTATACAACGGAGCATCCTAAGCGAACCTATCTATTTTTACACAAACGTAATCATCATTGAGCGACATCTAGGCGCTCGGCGCGACTCTCCCTGCAGAGAACTTGGCGATGCCACTCTCTGTTAGCTGTACACATCCGTCGGTGCTCTGGAAACACTCGTTCTTCGAGAGGAGTTTCTCGACTCTGCTCGAGATTTCATCGACGTCCCAAGCCTTCGAATGCCCGTTCTCTTCGCAATACTCTGTGTACAGAGCTGTCACCTGGAGCGTTAATGATTCTCTTTTTATGGGATATCTAGGGATCCCGTCCAATAGCCTGATAGTCGATGAGATCGTTGGAAGGAAGAATGTAAAACTAGTCCGCAGAAAATATGGTTACGCAGCTGATGCTGACATCTAAGAGGTTCCCGAACCTTTCTGATGAGTTTCTTCATTTTGATTGCGCCGTTTTTCTCCAGGAGAACTCTCGCGACGCTTTTTTCAAGCTTGAACTTCTTATTTCTCTTCTCGACGGCTCCTTCTGAGATCACCGTGTCTTGTTGCAACTCTTCAGATGTTTCCTTCTAAGAAGAAGAAGAAGATGATGTCCTTTCATTTGTTTCCAATTTGCTGCCGATAATTTCAAATGATTTGCGACTCCGGGGTCGATTGTATGAATCAGGTATGTCGCCCGGAAGGGAGCTCCGCATGCAAGACTTTCCGATGCAAGGCTCATTGTTCCGATGATTAGAAGGGATACGTCCGATTCCTCAGTCAGAGGTACTAAAGTCAGGGCTTGTATAGTTGGGTTCTTATTTACCTCGAGTTTCTTCTTCTTCTTCTTTGGCCGCGGCTCATCTACATCTTCTTCATTCTCCGAAGCCATGCGCTTCTTCTTCGCTTTCGAGGTCACATTGGTCTCTTCATCGCCCCTCGCGGATGATTTACCGTTTTCAGCGGCCAGAGGCGTGGTAGAATCCTTGCCACCCTTCGAATTGTTTCCATTAGGAGCGTCGTTAAGAGCCTTTAATTTCTTCGCGTGGCTCTCCAGCTGGAAATAAAACGCGTACAGGTGAAGTACAATCTCTACGAAGAGCACGTGTGAAAAAAAATATCACGGAGCGAATCCATCGGAAGTGAGTGGCCGAGCAGGAGAATCTCCCGATGCCTCTTCCGCCATGGATGATGGACCCTTGAACGCATCAACTGGAATCGATCATACTGAAGCTCACCAATAAATCGAAAGCCTCCTCTACAACTTTGTAAGGAAATCGCTTCATCGTGCACTTGCTCCAGTTCAGAAACGGTTTCTTCTTACGGGGGACGTTCTCGAATTTCCGCATTTCGATGAAAACGGGCGTAAATCGTTTATCAGTGCCGCGGTCCGCGAGCAGGTCGTCTATGTTCGAAATCCACAAGTCCTGTTTTTTTTGTCCTGCGAGTGAGTGAAAAGTTAATTGAGTTCGCGGCTGTGCATGCAAGGCTGCACAATATTCAACATACTAGGAACCGAAAACGCACCCTTATCGCACTTGTGCTCGCCCACGAGCCCGTATTTGAAGTCTTCGTCCGTTACGCATTGCGTGTGAGCGTTATATTCATCGCCCCAGAACTGTTTCTTACAATCTACACACGTGAGGCTTTCGCAGCGACGGCAATTGAATTGATAGTGTTTCTGGACGTCTTTCTTCCGGAGTGATTCCCCACAAGCATCACAACTGAAGACCACCATCTGCGAAGGAACGACATGACCGTCAGATCAGGAATAGGAGCCGTTGCGAATTCCCATCCACTGATGGTACCCGAACAGGATATTCCTTGGAGTAGTCGGAGGATTTTTCCCCTGGGAATCTCCGGAGAAACAGATTGGTCGCGAATTCTCTATCGCTAATCTCATCATTGTGTCGGATCTTAGGATACCTTGGGTTCGCCCAATGGCTATAATCACGCCAACGCAGTGGACGGGACCGCTATTCGTACGAGGGGATATCAGGCAAAGGGACTCCGACGACTCTTTTCCGCGCTGCACTCGTGGAGGGAGCTTCACGTGCGTTCTTTGTTTAGAAAAACATCGGCTGGTGCCTGTGATCTTTGCCTGCTCAGAGTTGGCGAACACTGGGCGCGGAAGAGGCTATCGTCCCTCGACTCCTCGACCGAGGGATTGCGTGAACTACTCTGCCGATAACTATATTTCGTATAGCTCGAGAATCATTCCGTCGATTGTCTAGAAACATCGATCGGTCCGGCATGAGTGGCGAAAAAAGAGATCGAGTCGGAGTTCCGTGTTCCGTCTCATCGAACGGCGTATCCAGAGAATTCATTCCATACATCGCATCGTAGAAGTCCGGTCTGATGCCGATAATGGTCAGAAGATTCGCAAGTCGCCCGGAAAGCGAGAATATCCCCGCGCGGTCCCTGTCTCTAGAGAGTCTTGTATCTCCACGAGAGAAGTCCTGATGTCACGGAATGGACCGGGGAAATCCCAGTGGATCGAGGGTAGGAAGGAAGCTCCTTTGCTCTTCTCGACCTCCGACCGATTTGCTCAGAGAACGCTTTCCTTATGTTTTCCACCCTCATAGATCCTTTCGAACTTTGATACATTCACGCTCCCAACCGTCGTCTCGAGGAGTCCGATAACTCCTTGATGTCAACTGGACATCGGCCACAACGAAACGAAAGGATTAGGCTCTGACCGCAAGCACTCAGACTGTAGAAAGCGCCCTGCTCAAGAATTGAGGGCTGGCCATAGTTGCCAAGAGCCCCGTTCCCGAAATATTTTCCCCCATGAGGTCGGTACCATGTCAAACACGGCGATCACCTCTTCAATCAATGCTCGTTGTTACCGAAACGAACGGAAGCCGGCATAGAAGTCCTTGGCTGGCATTCTTCTCACGAGTTACCGTTGTCCGAGTGAAGTCACCGATTGAGTCCGTGCGTGGTCGGATATACTCACTCAGAATGGTTCTCGTCACTGGCGTAGGCATCTCTCTCTATTTCTTCCTCTTGGGCCGCCAATCGTTCCGGAACACTGTCGGAACGAGCTACGTTTTCTTCCTCCGACGTTTGTCCTCGATGCGGCCCTTTTGCACATGCTGTCAAGCTGCGGAGAGGCACGTGGACGACACCGAGCAGCAGCCAGTCACCCCACACGCTATCGAGTTACACATTGCACGATCTCAGCCAGCTGCAGACCTACACCAATGTCCGAGTTCTCTTTGGATAGTCTAGGATAGACAGGAACAATAAATCATCTTAACGTCAATGTGGCGTATCGTCTCTGTCATATCCGTTGAGCTTTGCAATTGTCGGCTTTCTTTCGTGTTCTTCTCAACACAGCGTTGATTACACCGGAACAACAGTTGTAGCGTCGGACTCTCGAGCTACGGGAGACCGTTTGAAGCGAACCAAGCCGTGCACTAGTAGAATCGAGCCCAGAACGTCGCTGACGCCAGAGATCAGGCTCGAACTGGATGGTGATCGTTTCGAGATTGACGTGTCCTTCACAAGTATTCACGAGATGAAAACAGCGGTCCCCATGAGCCGCATCGCCGGCACTCCGCCTTTCGATTGTCGGCATACGCCGCATTCATCTCGATGTCCCGAACGACCCCCGGAGCGTCCGCGACTTCCATGAAAGCCTTTCGAGAAATCCTCGAATCATGGAATGAGTCGGGTACATCGACCTTCCGGAGTCCCTTCGTGTCGCTTGTCCCGAAAAAGGTCTTTCGTATTCGAGAGTGCATCCCGAGTAGGATGAGAAGCCACTTGTTGTTACACTCCAGGAATAATAGAACACTTCCGGCATCATCATGAATAAGAGCGTTGCTATACGCCTTGTCGAGATGGAAAACTACGAGCGAGCATTGATATTATCAGGTCGCTATTCCCTGAATTTGAGGACTTCACCGTCCGATCGAATCGAGAACATTTCGACCGATCTGAACGTCTGGACGGAAGTTTCGCGGAGGTTCCGGCAACGTTGCGGAACCCGGAGGAGCTCGGATCGGTGTGAATTAGACTCCCGGGAAACTGTCCTAGGCTCAGCAATCTACTTTGCGATTGATTCTTCCCTTATTCGTCAATTAACTCTGCGGAATTCCTCGCTCCGCTCGTGGCACGGTCGACCCTGCCGACGACTTTGGCTGAGGGTTCCCCATGGTGATAGGGCAGGTAGGCTATTTCATAAGAAGAGAGGATCGTTTTTCAAAACATTCCACCTCTCAAGGCCTCTCTCTGTGTATCACATTGCCGGTTCGTGCGATGTTCCAGGTTCGTAGAGGTTGATGACCAATCAAAGTGCCGCGCTCATTCGACTCCCCTCAATCATATCGACTCGTACCTAATCACGATAAGTTTCTCATTCGCGGCGCGATAGTCGCTCATTATTGCGTTTGGGATGAGGCACGAGCTGTGACAAGATATCACAGGGGCACGATCTGCCCTCTAATCTCCATCACCTCTCAGGTTAATTATTTTTCTTTCTCCGATCTCATTCGAGTGCGGGGAGGGAGAAAAAAAATTGCGCGAACTCACTCAGCATTGTCGAACATGATTCACTTTCATCGAGAGCTCCCTGATCGTTTCCGATCGATCGATCGACCGATCGATCGATGCATCCCTCGATTCCCTCGATGACTCCTGACGATCGTGGAGGGACAGCTGTGAAATACTAAGGATCTTAATTGATCACGGAAGACCACGAAACCGGCGAGAGTGTCACGTCAAAGACGAATTCGGCGTTAGCCACGTCACAGACGCCGCGCCGTTCGGTGACGTCCGAGAGCACTTCGCGATGCCTCGACATCGTATCGTTGTAATCCGAGACGACGGGAGTCTCGAACTTTCTGTTCGAACGAATGTGAATAAACGGATACAGATCACCATTATTCATTATCGATAAGAATTAGCGATATGATCAGAAACGTGAAACCCTGGGACCGAATCAGTGGGAAGTTCTGCATCAGATATTGGTGACATCCCTTTGATGTCTTATCCTCCGCGGGTCGAGGTTAACGGCGGCGCTCGTAGCCTTCGCAATCTGTTCTAGCGGCGTTCCATACACGTATGTTTTCGTGGTCCAGAATCGCGAGATTCGGAGACCTACGAGATCGAGATCTGTATCTCCTGGTTGCCCTGCAGGCCAGCCGAGCTCCGGCATATTCGCGAGTGATTGTGCGGAAGACGTCGATTCCTAGCGATTATGTAAGGAAGTCGAGGAGAGCGAACCCGTTCCCCTCGATGCGTCCCGGATCGGAGAGACCCGGGTTCAGGCCATTCATCCGGAAAGAGAGACGATGAATAATAATCAGCACATGTGAGCCGCTATTGAAGGTCTAAGGCGTAATTCACTGATGGTCTCGGACGTCAATATCGTTGTCGTCGATGATCGCCGTCGACGCCGGTTGTCGCCGGCGTCTGGATAAAGAGTGGCGCAAAACGGAGTGGCGCCTCAACTTCGCGCGGCCACTCACAGAAGATGGTTACGCCGCCGCGCCGGCGGCGGTGGCAGTGATGAAGGCAAGGATAATGAATGGAATTTTTCCGAAGGCCGATAGCAGCTAGTGGCGCCAGGAGGCTGCGAGCTCCTGGCTTTGAGCAATTCGAGTCGACTGCAGCCAACTGGCTGCTGATTGTAGCAGTTGTCAAGCGGCGTAACATGCAGATGCGCTCAGTTGTAACTCCGTTCACCCCGACCGTGCTCTCACAACCTCCTCGCCAGACATGAGTATCCTCGTGGATCGACAAAGACCGCCAGAACGACGCTAGTCTGGCCACATATAAAGACAGCTGTCAATCTCTTGGCCATCACATCGTGTCGTCGCTCCACGCACTCCCATTAGAGCCAAGGACTCAGATCTCTTCCTCCGAAGAGCTCATCTTCGCTTCAAGTGCAAAGTGGAGAGCGAAGTTCAGAACGGGTCCTTGATCTTGTACCCCGGTTCGGCCTTCTAAGACACCTGTTCGATCGTGAAGATCGATCGTCAGCACGACCGCATAGATATCCTGACGGGACAGCAACGCCGGAGGGCATCCGATAGGAATACGGTGAACGGGACTTCATCCAACTCCGAAAATGACGGTCGCCGACGGACGTCCGAAACTGAACACGCACGGAGGGTGAGTTGAATCATTTTCACGGTCCCGGGAATAACTCTGAAAAAATCAGGGAAAACATGCCCTGCGCCGCTCGCTTCCGGGATCTGTGATCGAAGCCGCTCACCGAGAAAGAAGGAGGAATTGCCCGCCCGAGCAACGAGGTGTCGGACCCTCGTCCACCTCAGTCGATGAATTCTCCCAGACTTGTTAAGATCCGGGGGAGACTCCAGCCCCAATACGTACATATCCGCTATATGGCATTGACCCTGTTCATTACTTGGGGATATTTCGTGTTTTTCCGAATTCGAGATTCATCGGTCGGAAAAACTCGAGGCAGAGCTTCTTATCAGACCGCTGTGGACTCGGCACCGGATTGAGCCCCAGAACGGCGCCTTCCGCTCTTGTCCTATATACCGTTGTAAACATATTCCAAACATAGAACTACTCGTCCGGAAATAGAAACGCGGACTCCATCTCATGAACAGATTAGTTTGATGCTGCGAGTTTATCTTATCATCTGATTAGCCCCAAAGCAAAATCTTTCCATGCTTCCAGGTGCTATCTCCACATACCGGAAAACCCTGTGAACTCGAAGGATGCTCCGCCTTCGCCCGCCGGCTTGATAATCAGACCCGGTGTCAAACTCATGTACCCGGCGGCCTTTTCGGTATTCGTGGGTGCGCTGGCTATTGGCACCGTTGTCGGATACCCCTCCATGGCAATCTCGTCGATGGCGGACTCGAACTCGATAGTGGCTGAGGCCATGCGGGACTCGGACAACGTCGCCTGGTTCAATAGTCTGATGGCCCTGGCAGCTCTTCCCGGCGCGTTCATGGCAGGTGAGTCCCGGACTTCGAGATCGAAGGAAGACCGAAGGTCGAGCCGCGGCGCGACTTCCTGAGCGAGGCATCGGAAATTTCCATCCGACGAAAGAACATTCTGGTCTGAAAACCGAGAACAAAGGATTCAGTTGTTGCCGGGTCGATTAGCCCACAGATCGAATGTCCCAGACACCGACTCGAATTACACAAACTATTGTGGTATGTTCTAAAACAGACCGACGTCATCGGGACATGAACACGTCTAGACTAGATTCGATGAACTAGACGAAAACAAAGAGTCGATTTTCATTCGAAGTCGCCGTAGGTGTCTCCGGTCACACTGGACTCGGATGCTTCTTCTTTCGGAAAGTTCCGTCAACAGTTTTTTTTTTGCGGCTCGTCATGGATAGTCCGGCGGCCGTGACGTCACGCTCGATCGTATTTGACGTTTTCGAGGCATGGATGAGGTCTCAGACGCTTTAGGCTTTCCCGCCCTGCGACCAATTATTGTAAATGAGTCAATCTTTTCCTTTACAGCTCCTCTCGCTAGCTCGATAGGGCGTCGAATCACCCTGCTGACCGCTTGCATACCTTTTTCGATCGGATGGCTCGTGATCGCGTTCGCGAGATCGACGCTCGAACTCTTCACAGGAAGGGTTCTGACAGGTTTCTGTACTGGAATGATTTGCGTTGCTGGACCAGTGTACATCGTAGAAATCTCGTCGAAAGAGAAGCGTGGTCTCCTAGGAGGACTCTTCGGTGGCATCATATCTGGCGGTAAATATTTCGTCATTAATCGCGCGCAAACACCCCATCGATTGATGAGGCGAGCGAGACTCGGGGATATGCTCGAGAAGCAAATTATAATGGAACTGAAAGTCCTCTCATTCAGATTGATCGATCGATCTTCCAAAAAAATGCTAGGCTGTCTGGATTCTAGATTACTTGACGTGAGGATTCCCCTCGCTCGATCCATGTCCCTGCTTTCGAACTAGCCCCACCCGAGCATCAAGTTCGATCATGTTACAAACGGGAACGTACTAAATAAGTACTAAACATCCCGTTTCCAGGTATTCTCTTCTGCGGCATAATTGGCGGCTTCTTATTCGAATGGCGCGGTCTGGCGCTTTGCAGCGCCTGTCTGCCAGCCTGCATGGGGCTCCTGCTCCTGTTCATGCCCCGCTCCCCGAAACTTCTCGTTTCCAAAGGAAGGTCAGTATCTTGTGTTCTATCCCCGGAGAGCTTCGATATATTAAGTTCCCGACTGCTCGAATTCGACAGTCGTGGGATTTGGCCCGAAGCACGTCAAAGATAATGCGTATCGACCTGAAGATCTCTTCTCTCTCTACAGGGTCGACAAGGCGATCGAAGCGATGAGCGCGCTGCACGGCAGTAATTCTGACGCGCACTTGGAAATTCTCATCATGAAAGGAACTCAGGAAGACCTCCATAGCGCTCTGTCGGTCCGGGATCTGTTCCGCAAATCGACGCTCAAAGCTGCAGGAATAGCGATGAGTTTGATGCTGTTCCAGCAATTTTCCGGGATCAACGCCATCATGATGTACGCGGTCCCGATCATGCGGGACGCCGCACCGTCCCTCAACCCTGTCTACTGTACGATCATGCTGCAAGGGACTCAAGTTGCGCTGAACGCCATCGCTTCGAAAATCACCAACAACCTCGGCCGCCGGATTCCACTGATGTTCTCGGCGCTCCTCATGAGCTTGTCTTTAGCGGGCTTCGCGTTCAGTCAGTACAAGGAAACGTCGCTGTCGTGGCTGCCCGTTCTGTGTTGCGTAGTGGCGGTCATCGGTTTCTCGATTGGTTTCGGACCTTTGCCGTGGCTTGTGGTCGCGGAAATCGCACCCACCAAGGTGTCGGGTCTGATTTCATCTCTGGCGACGTCGACGAATTGGGCTTCGTTCTTCCTCCTCATCAAAACCTACGACGACTTGGTTCAGGCTCTGAGTTCGCACTTCGTGTTCTTCATGTATTCGGCATGGTGTTTGACGGCTTTCCTGTTTGTCGCGTTCTGCATTCCGGAAACAGCGAACAAGAGTCATCACGAAATCGAAGCCATTCTCGAAGGTCGGAGCGTCGGTGACCATGATGATGATGACAGCGAAAAGTCTGCACGGCAAAGTCCTCAAATTCTAGTCAAGGACATGGACGAAGAGCCTCAGTTTTGAAGGAAAATCTCATTGTCAGAGCTAAGTCAATAGATAGGCGAGGCTGCGACGGGGGGCTGGGCAGCTAGCGCTCTAGTGTGAATCTCCTCTTGCGAAGTCGCCGAAGGCTTCGCGTGCAAGAACTGAGTGAGTGAGTGAGCGATTTGGGAATGCGAGAATGAAGTGCGTGCGTTTAACTGAGTTGCGACAGCTCGAACTGTCAACGAAGGTGTAAATACTTTTAGTCAAGGATAATAGTCATGGCTCCGATGGGTCCTGGGTGGACCATTGAGACGCTGAGAGAACTCTCACTGGGATGCTGGGCATCTATCCTGTGGGATTGTTCGATATGTTGATTGAGACTTTCTCATACGAGCCTCGATAGTCGATGTTTCGCACCGAAGAGGACGAACGTGTTTCAACGGTGGTGTCGATGTTTCGCACCCCACTCCGATTAGCTTCGTTTTGAAAAGAGAACAGGGAATGATAGTAATCCTTAGGAAGACTGTCTTAGATACTCTAGATGAGATAACAAATGCCGGGAGAACCTCCTCATCAACGGTGCTTGTTGCTTTACATCTAATTCAGCACCGTGTTTTCCATTCTTCAACAGTGTATGCTCAGCCGTTGTTCGCGGCTACATTTACCGTCGTGGGTTCATCTTCCTGATCATGTGATGCGAATACGCCCTAGTAAACGAATAAGCGAACCGAATAAATATAAAACTGAGCCTTCGACGGGAGCTCGATTTTTAGAAAACCGAACTACCTACTTAATCGGAGAGCGTAGCTCCGCCCGATCTGAGCCGGGAGAACTGACAATTCCGCTTCTTCTGGACACCTGCCTTCTACTTACGTCTAGCTCCCTCGCACGGTCGGAGAAGGAGTAGACCCTGATTCAGAATCAATGGAGCTGGTAATTGGAATCCATCAGAGACCTCAGGACGACGATTCGAAAACGTACTTCGACCCTCAGTCGATCGCATCATCATCAATGGCCCAACGTCAGAGTAAGATCCCGAATTCAAGCTCCAGCTCTGGAAGAGAAGGAATCGAGCTCCGGAGGGGGATGGTATCGAGATCCCGGCTCCTTGAACCTCGCCATCTGAGACGATTCCCTGATTGACGACATGATAGTGCGACACTTCTGACTTGATTCGCTTCATAACGAATAATTGCGGATCTCGCGTCACCGGGATTATTTCATCCTTGCTTTGTCTTTTCTGGAAGCCGTGTTGTTCCGTCACTGCAGAAATGACAGTAATAACACGGTAATCTTCAATTCCCAACCCATTTCATGCTTCTCTAGGCTAGAGAGGTGTATGGAGTCTGCTGGGCTACGTGCGCTTTTCTGTGGCGCCGATCAGTCGCCTCGAGCGTCGGCTCTCCGGGAACCGACCAGAAGATGAGGATTCAGATGAATATTCTTGCAACAGACACCGCGGAGTTACTGCGAGTTGTCTCCCAAAAGAGTCCCGGCTGATGGGCTCGAGATTCTAGATGGAAGCGTCTCCTGCTGTATCCCCGAGAGCGTCGGACGGGTACCTGACATCCGCTGAAATTCTCAGCAGAGTGAGCGAATCCAATCATTGGCGAATAACTTTCCCTCGCAACGGCCGTGGACATTCGGGTGCTAATCCATTCGAAGACTCACTGAGTCCTGAGGCAGAATATGTTGTAATAATTTCAAAAGTGAGTTATGTTCATTATCTGCTTCGCTCGTGGTCGGTCCGCCGTGGCCGTTTTTCTTGAGACGGAGGGATTCGAAAGCGGTCGCTCGAGAGAGTCCCCAGCGCGAGCGGAACGTTTTTCGCCGATATCGAAACAGGTTTCGAGTCAATACGGCGCTACTCTCAGCAGCATCGATGAAGAAGCGGAGCGCTCGGAGGAAACTTCGCCCGCCCGGGGCGTCTTCAGTTTCGGAGACGGTGCGACGGCAAACTTCGATCAGAAGAAGACGCTTTCCATTTTTCGATTCAGAACTCAAGAACTTGAACCGGTCCAGCATTCTGCAATAATTCCATCGGAGCTTGACAAATGATGTTCGCCTGGAACTTCATCTTCTGCTCTTCTCCCCTGAGCAGTTTCGACCGCCACGTAGATTCCCGAAGCGGGCTGTAATTCAATTTCTGAGAGCATCGTCCGCTCTTCATTCCCGAGGAGAAGGAAGGAAACTCCAACCGGAGGACCATGAGCGAAGATTCGTACAAGATTGAAAGAAATGCGAAACTGAATTTTTATTCACTTCGTCAAAGCAAGATCAATGTTCGAATCAATCGAAGCGGAGCAGGATTCCGAATGGTGGCCGTATACTGTGAAGGTTGAACAAGGTCGAACGATTATTATTATCTGTGTCGTCTTGAGAATCGACATCGGAAGAAAGCTTCTCGTGACCAGAATCCAAAGGATGTTCCTCGTCGGATCGATCGAACAAGGAGAAGATGTTCTCGTGAATTCGACTATGAACGTCATCGTCTTCGATCGAGCGATCCCTTCAACAAGACATCTCTGTCGATTCCATGGCGTGAGTCCCAGTTTCGGCGATGCTCAAATATCGATTGGAAGATACGAAAAATGATAAGGATCTCCTCGTTCCGCCTAGCCTGAGCGCTATGCCCCCAAGAAGCCCATGAGGGAGACTTCATCGAGTCACTGCCGGTTAAAAAATTAGCAATAATGAAAAAAATCGAATTCAGGATGCGCCGATCGAAGATAGATCTTTTGCGTGCTGTTTCGGCCCAAGTACTGAACGTATCAGTGTCGATTCCGCCCATCCGTACGGGGAAGCTAAACAATGACGAGGCTCAGTTCAAGGCCATTCAGAGTCTCCATCGCATCGGCAACGCTTACGCTTGACGACTCCCGTGTCTGTTAAACAGCAGAAGACGTTCCCCGGAGAAGTTCCGGAGCGTTGTCTCGCTTAGCTCTCACTTCGACGAACAATCCATCTAGAAAATGAACTGATTGCTGATCGGAGGGGCTCGCTCGCATCGATGTCCCAACGCTCGGTACAGTATTCGGTTTCCGCACGATTTCCAGGAGGAGATCCCCGGAGCTGAATCACGCCAGGTCGATCACGACGTCCTTCGACCTGGATCCGTGATGGGCGCCTCTTCGGAAAGGTGGTGAATCGAGTCGAAAGGTATCCATCCACCGTGTTCGGATGACTAACCTCCACGATGTCATCACAATGGCTAAAAAAAAGAGGCGAGCTCCGGGTGCAGTGCACCTTCTGGATACGTCACGTCGGATACGAGCCGCTCGGCTTTCCGGAGGAATCTTTCGGTTCCCGGTCTCGTTTCAGAGGAAAACGTCGCGGACCTTGCGTGAGCAACACGGACGAGCCGCGGGAGATGACGGTCCGGAGGAAAGCGTCGAGCGGCTTTTCGGGGTTTGGGGAAGCCACGGAACTGTTGGCGGAGGATCGTGAGTCGCCGCATACCCTCGTGAAGTCGCATACCTCAGCGCTCCATCGCTTCAAAGATCGAGCAAGGGTTTTTGAGAAAGGGGATCGGTCCTCACTTCGAAGACGGTCGCTGTTTCGTTGGCTGATGCATTTGACGCCAACGTCTCTTGACCTCCAAACCACCCGCCGAAGTAAGGAGCGCACACCCGACGGAAGCACGCAGTCGACCGACTGAGCGAGGTCTACCGAGCGAAGAACCAACCTGTGAGCCAGAAGATGTGACTTCTTTCCGAACTGGATTGTCCGGTGCACGAGTGAGACTTCGGTTGCTTACATAGCTCTCTGCTTGCGTCTTTGCTTAAAAAAGAGAAAAACACTCTGTGATGTGGTGCTGCTTTGCTAACAAGTTACCCCTCCTCCGAACGCTTGCATCCTCTATCATCTACCCGTCTACGCTCGTGAATCCTTGCATTCTACTCTTGGTTCCCTTCTTTGCTCCCCTTTCCAACGGTCTAGTTTTCCCCAGCCGGTCTCTGATTGCTCTTGCTGAGCGTGCCTTCGCTGCGAGCCGCGTCTCCGGTTCGAGCCGGTTAGACTGAATCACGTCACCTGTCCTACCGACCAAGCGTCTCGGGCCGGTTTCGTTGTTTATCGCGACCGTTTCTCTTCGTCGCCGCTTTCACTCAAAGCCTGAGACTGAATTTCTGTGTCTTCTGAGCGTCGTCGTCGCTGGTGAGGCGATTTCCGATCCGAAGGGAATCAACAGATTTCCCCCCGTCAGAGGAGGGAATTGCGGAATTTCCTCGAATCGACCGATGTCAGCCTATTCCTCCCCCCCTGAGTGGCTGAGCGAAATTGGGAATATTCGATTCCATCGCTCGTAGCCGTCATGCTTCGGCCGTAGACCGACGACGGCGATGAGCAAGCGAGCGGACGAAGAGGCAAGCAGGCGGATTTGGTCGCGAAATCCTTGACGGTTTCTGTGATGGCGTCAACATGCCATGCGGTGGCCGCTGCCGCTCATTTGTATTCAACTTGGACTTCCTCCAAGGACTCGGCTTTTATCTGTCGGTCGGTCGTTCGCTCGTCCATCCATCGGTCCGACCGACCGACCGTCCGACCGTTCACCGACGGAGCAGGGTCTACGTTCGTTCCCACTTGGAAGTACGCGCCGTCTCTGCCAGCGCGATGTGTGTGTCGATTCATCGGGCAGTGAATTGCTTCCTTGCTAGCTTCCTCGCACGGAGCGGCAGAAAAATCCGCGACGGCACCGACTGTGTCGAAAACGGCTGAGAGCGAGACGTCACACTTGACGCAAGCCCCAGTGGAACTGCTGAGCAGCCGGATGGGCGCAGAGTTCGATTCTGCGCAAAACTGTCAGGCGCATGCCGAGCCAATACAGCGTGTTTGCGAGCAGAAGCGCGCAATCCTTAGGCACTCGCTCCGTGCAGTGGGGGGGGGGGGGACTCTCCGTGCGTCGGGCGTCATGCGCCCAATCGCTCAGGGGGACCCAGTTGCCGCGGCTTCGAATTTTATTTGGTGTTTCTCTGTTCGTTCCTGTCGAGCTCGTGTCGCTCGCTCGCCCGCCCGCCGTTTGCTTGCGATGATCGTTTGTCGCAGGACGACTCCACCTGAATATTTTATGAATTGAAGCTCAATTTTAAACCCCTCCCAGGCTGGTAGCGCTGTTCGTCGCTCGCTCGGTCTCCTCGCATTTGTGGTGTGTTCTTCCCCAGTCCGTCCGCTCGTTCGTCCGTCCGTCCGTTCATCTGTCCGCTCGTTCGTCGTTCCCCCTCCAACGACGTCGGTGAGGTAGACAGTGAAGGGAGTCGCAGGTAGGCAGGTGCGTTCTAATCTGAGGTGGTGCCCCCGGCAGCAGCGGTTCTAGCATGGGCTCGATTCATGGGCCTCTCGTCTTCGCCAGCTTTCCTCGTTCGCCATGTAGCCGCAGTGGTCGACGTTGCCGTAGTGCTGCCAGCCGTCTTCGGTCGTTCGAAGTGCAGTAGTCAGCGCCTACTGACTGAGAAACTTGGCGTTTGCTCTCTCCATGGAAACTTTGCCCTACTCGACTCGGGGCAGGCGAAATCCATTCAATGGGACTGACTGACTGACCGACCGACCGACGGACGAGCAGCCAAGCCCAATGATTTCAAGAGCTTCCTGACGGTAATGGTATCAGATGATGTTTTGACTCTGAATCAGCGGATTCGCCGTCTTTCACTTATCCTCGCTTTTGACGATGTGGGATGACTTGCCGGAAGACGTCGACGCCTGAATCATTTCCATCAAGGTGACCGTGTCGCTGGAGCAGCCCCTCGGAACTACTCGGCACTTCACACCGACCTGGGACTGCGGTTGAGGAGGTTGAGGAGCTCCGCGCTTTTTGGCGGGACGTCACCGCGCGCGATAGAGCGATTTTGACTAACTCGATTCGATTCTCGGAAAGCCGTTTTCGGATCGTTCGTGAAACTTCGTGAAGTGGTTTAGAGGCGCCAGACAGGCCGGGTGTTTCGTTTTTTCTCTCTTTCTGGTCGCTCCCACGCGAAGATGCCACGAAGATGGCGCGAACACGCCGTGTACCCATATTCAGCGCAGACGCGTCTTCACGCCTATCGTACTACTGTTCGGAGTCGCGAGCTCCCGAAACTTGTCGTATCGTCCTCTTCTTTCGAAGTACCCCGACCGAGCCGTGCGCTCGGGCTCTGGCCTCGCTGCCGGACTGCTTTATATTCTGGGTTGAGTTCTCTCAGAGCGTTTCCAGGTCCTTCAACTCCCGTCAACGACCGACCTTGCCCGGAACCAATCACCGACATCGAGACAGAACTCAGAACATAGCGTTGCTTCTTTTCTTTGGTTATCTAGCTGTATGAGTGATGAATTATCCCTACGTATCATAAAGCTAGGTTACCAAAGTTAAAAACAATTCGCACTCTCAGCCTGATTCATCGAGTCTTCTCCGATGGAAAGTATCTAGAATCCTGCCGAAGGTAAGTCGTTGAGCGAATTTTCAGGAAAACATTCGCGTCCGCATTTTCGGTTGGATCCGTGGCAGTAGATCCCCGGCCCTGCACGCTTCATCTTGTGAGTGGCGTTCGAAATGATGGAGAGCTCCGCATGTACGAGAATGTTACATGTCGATGTCTTCTCAGTCCAACGAAGACCTGTTTGAGGCCTCCCGGTGGTGATAGATTCCCCGTAGTGGAGTCTCGAGCCCGTCCCACCGGTGGTTGCCTCCAAACACGGGCAGGACTGAGGCCCACAGAGGAATTTCTTCAACTTCTTCCTCGGCTCTCCGATAAGCTCTGAAGCGGAGCCGGTGGCTTCGGAGGTGGCTCGCCTACGAGTTTCGAAGCCCCAGAATGGAACCTCGAATCGGCTCCTTCACCGAGCACTGCCCGCATGTAGCTCATTTTACAAGGATTATAAAAGCTCGTTTTCTTTCGTCGTTGTTCTCGCTGCCGGTATCTCTTTCTCGGATGTGTCCTGCGCGGAGACACCGACCCCGATCCGTCTGGCGGTTTTTCTGCTCAACTGAAAGCCGAGGTGAAAGAATAGATTGAGGTTGTTCCTCCTTCCTCCCTCATTGCCGTCGGTCTGCTCTCGGGGAAACCTCCCACAAAGAGATTTTTCTTTTCGACGCACCACCTGGAACCCCTGACCTGGATGCCCCGGCCACGGTAGTCCCTGTGGTCCGAAAATCCTCACGGGTAGACGAAGATGCCCAAACCAGCGCAAGTTTAGACGCGTGGTCCCCCAGCAGGGAAAATCTAGGAGGTTATTTCCGAGATGCCGGAGCATCGGACTCGCTTGCCCCGAATAGGTTTCTCCGGAACTCTGCTTAATTTTCGCTCGAGGCTTCCCGGGAGGGAACCCGCTTGGAGAGTTCCTATCAATAAATTTCATCCGAAATCCTCTTCCGATTTTTTTCTGTTCCGGGCTCTGTCGGGCCTCCCGATGCCGCTCCGCTCGGGAGCTAGAATCCCTGATTCCCTGTGCATTGAAAAAGCGAATTCCCATCGAAGCCTCAAAACAAACTACCATGGGTAGCGAACGTCTTCGTCGCCGCCGCGCCGCCGCAAATGCGTTCTGAGCATGTTAATGTTTCGATGCTGTCAGATGACTTCAGCTTGCCATCCATGAAAGGAAACAACTAGACATGCGAGGGATAGAGACGGCGAAACAAGAAGAGGAAAGCGAGCGAACGAACGAACGAGCGAGGTATCTGCGAGTTCGAAGACCCGCCGCTTTTCGGCGCAGAGCCAAACTGTCTCAACAGACACATAACACAACACAGGGAGTGTCAGACTTCAAGAGCGCTATCTTCGCGTCAAAATTCCCGAATCGAGCAATTTCTCATACTTGGAATATGCACACACGAAACGCACACACAGACGCGAACAAACAAGCTTTGTATGAGATGCGTCTGTCTTTGTGGTATGCGAGGGTTTTTCGCTGAACTTGGCCCGATCAGTGGTTCCTCCTGTTTAGGTTATCCAACTTTGACTTAGAGGCTGCTGCCTTCCCGTCCGCTGAACGAATCGACAAGAATATTCGTCCTTGTTCTAACATGTTCACAGAAGGAAGCTATCTCCAGCCCATCCAGGCGACTCTCTCTCTCCCGAATATTTTCACCTTCCTCACCCGGACTTTCCAGGAAGATCGTACGCAAGACTGTGTCGTTTATTCCGAAGACGGAGTTTCACAGAAGAGCGTCCCGTCTCGATGCCAAGTTAATTATTTGTCGATCTAGCCCGAACGAACGCCGAAGAACATGTCCCGGGAGCGTTTCGAAAACACAGTTCATTCCGATAGCAGGACTCTTCAGAATTCTTCGGCGAGTTCTGCGGCCGGATAACATTCCGTGCCGAGATGCAGTGACAGCTCAACTCTCGCGTGAATCGTAAATACTTGCATTAGTTCTGAAAAACAGGAACATCGAGATTCCGTTCACGCTGGTTGGAAATGCGTTCGAAATACGAAACCTGTTCTAGGAGATTATACTACTGACTGTGAATGAATCGCCGTAAATCCGAAGCGACGCTGTGGAGCTGGATGCTCCAGGGAATCATCTGGAATGTTGGAGAACCTGCCAACTCTTTGGCCGAGTGCTCTTGGTGGGTAGGGGACCGTTGGGACGGAGAAGGAGCGAGCGTTGGGAGATCGATTTCGGAGGAACAAGAATTTCAAGAATGACGATGCGCTTTGTCGCGGATATTTCCGGAAGCCCGGAAGCCGTTTTTATTCATGAGTGTCTCTCGCGAAAATTCAGGGTCTCAGACCGAGAGTTCATAGGAGAGGATAGACGGGACAATTCAGTCGCCGTCCTCTTCGGAACTCCATCCCTGGCGCGGCATATATGTATACCCTTGAGTTAGTCCCGTGCACTTCAGTCGGCTTAATGGTCTACACTTGCCGAAAAGCGAATAAGAAGACAGAAGATCGAGAGAGATGATGTCCGATGCTGCGCCGATAGAAAACGAGGAACGTGGAAGGGGCTTAATGCGACTGACGTTGCGTTGCCCAAGCGCCCGCCCGACTGAGCGAGCGAGTGAGCGACCGAGCAACCGACCGACCGACCGACGGACGGACTGCCAATCGAAGAGGGCCAACGTTTAATGCGGTTCACTCGCTCGTGGATGCTTCTCCCCGTCTCCACTGCTATCACTTCGAGGGGCACTGCACTTGACTAGAGCGATGGCACAGCGTCGACGATGCCAGCCTAGCGTCGAAGCTGGCATCAACATTCATCTATGCGCCCGCCGCCGTCCAGCGTGCTGTCGAAGTCTTTGCTTCTACCGACTTCGGTAATTTCTGGTTCATTAAACCTCACGGAGACGATGTCCGCCTGTTTGCCCGACTCACTGCCTACCTTCTCGCTTGCTTGCTCGCCTGCCGCTCACTCGCTCGCTCGCTTGGTTGGTCGGTGGGCCAGACAGTCGAGAAGCTCGCCGCCGCTGCGGGATGAAGAACGAAGATTAGTAGCGAAAAAGAAAAGCGAGGGGCCAGAACGATGGACAGTCTTAGCGGAGAAACGCTAGATAACGAGCTTCGGGACGAGAGCGCCAAGGAGCTTCCATCGAGCAGAAATCAGCTCCGGTCGAACGCTCAGAAGTGTAACGGATCGTACGCACGCTCGATAGCGGGCGGAGGTTCGCCGAGGAAACGCGAGAAGAAAATCACTAGGGTGAAGTCGTGTATATCGAACTTAGCCGGAGCGAGAACGTGGAATCCGATCGTCGGAGCGGTTGGTTTCGAACACTGGGTACTTTCAAAGCTCACGATATTCACGCATCGCAGGAGCATCTGAATAATTTCATTGATGATTCCGAAATTAAAACACAGCTGGACGAAGATCTCATTGTATCGATCCCATTGTTCCTTAAAACTCACTCGATTGTTTCGGTGAAGCCGAGCGAGTAACGATTTGGCTGCATTCTCTCAGAGAATTCGACTATTCAAATCAGGGAGCCTTTCATCCGAACGAGAGCCCTCACCTGCGTTCCCCGTCAAATTGCCAAGAATCAAAACTGACTAGTTTGATACGGAGCTAAAAAAAATCTTCCTTCCTTTCTGACAAGATTTGTGTTTATGTGTTGTATGCGATGACAACTGCAGGGACGTTGACCTGAACGATGGATACGAACGAGAAATATAGATAGATCCAATTATCCATTTGTCAAGGAATTCAAGCCTCGACCTGGAACTGACGAGTGTGATCCATTACGTACGAAGATCTCGAACGAAACTTTGGCTATCGCTCCGGGACAGGTCGGCGATTTCCTCCAGGCCGCTCATACTTGGGATCGGTCGAAATCGGCAGCGGAGATCTCGCAATAGCCCTGCAGAAGGAGGAACATCCGCATTAGTGAATGTTTCGAAATCGTCGAGCTTTTCCCGGTACAAGCACCGCGAGTCTCAACTCAATTGACCCCCCTCTCTTCGAAGTTGCTCCAAAATTGAGACTAAATCCTTCAGCGGTCTTACTCTCATATCTGGGGCTTTGTAAAACACTACAATCGTCTCTTACGTTTCTACCTGTTTGCTCAGTTGGAACAAGCGGTGAGAAAACACGTGTTCAAAAATCTGTGCCAGGCCGTTGGTGGTTTGTACCGCGTTATGAGTCTGACACCTCTGCGGAAGCTCTTCTTCCCTCATTGTTCTTTTCTGATGAGGTTTCCTCACGCGGTGAGGAACACCGGGGCACTACACGTTCTTGATCTTGAGATGTTGGACGACACTCTTCACACTCCTAACTCCCAGCACGTCTTGATTTCTTGAGTGTGAGCTCCGATCCATCCACAAACGACTTATTCAATTCCAGCGGCTCAATGGGCCATCGACGAATAGAAGCATCTTAGCGAGTGGAAGCTGTTGGAAAGTCGATCTACGAGTCTCGGTTTCCTCCGATGATGTGTGTGCACGATGAGCAGTAGAAGAAATTGCCGAAACGCAGACTTACGAACGATATTCGAGATGAGGAAAATCCTACGAATTCCATGAAGATATGTAGGTAGATTAAATAAGCATGAGCCTCCCAAGTCTCAGACTGGACTCGGAGCGAACTACTGCGAATTCTCTAGCGGAACCATCAGTGGAAGTCCAAAGCGAGTTTTCTGTACCAACGAAACCTGTTGCCAAAAGATCTAGAAGCCGAGTGATCGATCGGTAGGCGATGCGCCCACCCTACAGCTGTCCGACCACAGATCGGTCCCGAAGCTCGCTCGTGAGACGTGTCCCGCGGAAATGCTTGGAAGAAAAGGCTGATGTCCATCGAATCCCCCTGGAAGGCTGGATGATTCGTTCCGAGCACGAAAGTCAAGAAAGGTCATTCAGTGAGAGGTTCGGAACTCTAAGGCGAAACAGCATTTGAAAGACGCTCTATATTCGCTGCTAAATGAGCTCGACCCGGACCTCACCTCCTGGAGCATGGCTCAGAGTTTTTTATTGATCGTTCACGTCTCTTGAGATAATTCGCAAAATGACCATCGCCACGATTATCGTCTATCGATTCTATCGTCTGTTTTTCATGTTTTTTATCACTTGGGGAGCTCGAACGCGAACGGGTAGAATGCTGACCCGTTTAGTCCCGCGGAAATCAGGCATGAGTTGGTGTAGCAAGACTGGACGATTTCTATGTGTCGGCTATGATAACCCGAAGAGATTCTCACTCACTACGGACTTTAATGGTCGAATGCCACAGCAGCGTCGCTAATACGAAAATTGTAGCGCTCGGCGTTGCTCTGCTCATCCATCGAATGACCCGGCCGATCGCGAAAGAGCAGCTGACTGGGCGGGTAGTCGACAGTCACCTGCCTCAATGCACGAAATAAAGTAAACTCGCTTCCAATTTCATTGTACCACCTTCGACGGGACAGGTCGACACTCCTCCTCATTCCCAGGACGTGTAGCGATGACGGGGTGGTAATAATCTTTCAGAAAGCGCCTCTTGGATTTCTCAAATCCTGAGATTTGGCCGAAATCATCAAGCGTCAGGGTAAAGCCATTCGACATCGCGCTCCATCTTTTTCCCATCGCCGCTTTTCAATTCACGATTTGTCATGTATATGAATAGACGGGGCACGACCATCCCGCGAGCTCTTGGCAATGCTCGAAAGTATTGGGGGGGAAGTCAATTACGCTCTTGGCGAGGGAGCTCTGGGACCCGTCAGAGGATAAACAGTAAACGTTCACGGTCTCGATAATTACTTGCTAACGGGCGACATCGTCTTAGTGGGTTCGCTATCCACAAGCGGGACTGCGTTGATGTAGCAAAACGAATGTAAATGTGCGGACCTTCTCGACCTATAGGTTGTTGTCCGTCAGAAACATTCCATGAACCAGGGAGATCACAGTCCGCGTATCTGAACGATTATTATCCGACAATCAAACTGGATAGAAGCATGGCTCGAGGCTGAAGTGAGAGACCGTCGCCGGAAGTTTTTTTTTACCTGCTTCAGTCGCTCCCACAAACAACTCCAGCCAATCAATCAGCCAGTCAGTCAAGAGAATCATGCCGGTCCGGGTGTCGCAAGCATTTCCGATTCCAACGCGAAGTCTCTATCTGAGGCCGAGCTAACTCTGAGCGAATGATTTCTCGCGGAGCTGCGAAAATCTGGGAATGTTTCGAGAAAAAGACGAGAAAGCATCGGATTATTCGCTTGATATTCTTGACGGCGCTCAGAGACGGCTGCTCATTGAGAGGAGCGTGCATGTAAGTCTGAAGATCGTCCAGTGCGCCGAGTCCACCACGAAAGCTGCTCCGATCGAAAGCAGTCACGAAAAACCAGTCTTTCAGAAAGGGATCCAAGCTCGAACAAGAGACGCTGCGCGCTCCTCTCAATTCGTTCGGTGAAGAGTCGAAGCGGTCGAAGCGGTCGAAGCTTTTCCCAGCGGGCGGCGGTGCACGGCTGTCGGTCGTTTCGTACGATCGTCGATCTGTCCGTCCGTCCGAGCAGCCACGGACCGACCGACCGACTGGCTGGCTGACTGACTGAAAGACGCTCGAACTATCGGACTTGACTCGGCATGGTGCGGCGGCACCAGCATTACTGGCCGCGACGAAGCAACAACCGCCGCCGCTTGCTGTGCTCCTATGGCTACCGCCGACGAGAGTAAAGCTTGCTCTTCGAAACGATGCACGCCTGTTCACTTGCTGAAGACATCGGCCGACCTTATCGGCGCTCAGTGGGGTACCTTTCGAGCGAGCGAGCAAACCAGCGCCAGCATATCGCGCACAGCCCTTGCAAAGAGAGGTTTTCACCAGAAGGCCGTCTTCCAGCACTCGCCAGCGGCTTACTGCGAATACCGCGAGCGGAGCGCCGACCACGACTTGCACCGAGACGAAACACTCATTATTTCATTATCGACCACCAGCGACTTCAGATGCTGCCCCACCGAACCACAACTCCGAGATCGAGTGCAGCGAGCCCGCTACTCGAACCATTCGAACGAGCTTCTGCTTCAGCTGAACATTCCATGTGCAGATAGGCAGAAGGGCATTTAGGAATTTTATTCCTGTGATAAGTTTGCAGCCGTCCCCCTATCAGTCATTCGATCGAATCCCCAGTCCTCCTCGAACGAGTCGATTCCCTCAAAATCGTTCTTTCAATACGAGTTCTCGCCGCTGGAATTCGCAACGTTACTTTTCGTCGGCAACGAGCTGCGGGTCTCGCGCGGAGGCTCCGAGAAGCTGTCAAGACAGAAAGCCGTCGAGTATTACACGAAAACGGGCGCAAACGACCCGTCAACGACTTTGATGAAGTACAGCTCTGGGCTGCACCGCTTCGCGGCTTAGCTCTTCGGAAGGCCTGGAGTGGTGGGAAGAATGGAGAAAAAAATGAGCGTGGATGTGTTCTGGCATACGAAGCGAGTTCACCGCTCCAGAGCGATACGCTACAGTCCATCTCTGCAGGTACTGAGAGAGAAACCTCCATCGTCGCTGCTCCGGAGGAGATGCATGGACTTCGCGGAACTCGCGTCGGCGGCCGCTTCTAATTTGATTGTTGCGCTCACCTAATTCGATATTCGGGCGAATCCTGTGCACGGGGGGAGGGTGGGTGATGACTCGAACTCCGAAAAAAACGAACATCCCGATTCTACTTGTACGATTCAGACTGATTTCATAGGCACCGGTACGAATGGTCGGAGAAGACTGATAATAATTTCTGCCCACCTGAATCAGTTTGTGCTGGCAGTTTTTCCACAAGTTTTGGCAAAGTAAATCTTGCATTCTCTGCATTCTCCTCCTGGTAGACGATCAATACTGTTGTCATTGCTGTTTGTTTCACGATAAGTTGCTGGGTCTCTCTTTCAACAGGCGAGCAAGTCGCGGCGACTTCTGTCGCTGTCGACCTCCATCGCCTGCGGGAGATCTTGAGGCAGAGTCCGGTCAGGCGCGTCCGATAGCATCTATCCTGGCATTCGTCCTGATATGATGGAAACCATGTTGCCGCGAGGAGCGTGATCGAGCTCGACTCTCGCAGGCTTCTCGGAGGGTCTCTTCGCGAGAGTTGAACTCAACTCTGACCTTTCGGCTACCCGTCAACCTAATTTGGGAGAGCTGCCGCCCCGGAAACTTGTCTTACATCGACCGATGGGTTTTTTTCCGGGCAGTCGGCGCGTCGATGCTCGTAAGACAATGGTCGAAGCTCGAGGGGACCTCGGCTTTTTCAGGCTTAAGGCTGCGCATGACTTGAAGATCGCAGTGATCGCTGATGAGAGGTCGAAGGAGTCGGAAATGATAAGTTTGTCGCGGGCATTAGTGAGCATCAAGGAATACATGAGCTCTCGATGTTACAAAACTCGGGATCGAGCTAAATAGAGAAGTTTTGGGGAAGCTAATATGAGTTTGGTACTGCAGAGAAGCATCTTCGTCCGATCCGTATCAAGACCATACTCGATCTCGTCAAGTCCCGTATGCCCCCATACGTTCTGCCGGAATCGCTGCTCTCCGCTCGTCTTCATATCTTCACCGAACAGATCCAGAATTTTGACATTGATTTGTGTGCGGAACCCCTCCTTGACCGCCACGGCTGACAGCAAATACCGCGTCAGCAGCGAACAAGGCAACAGAGCTCTGGAGGAAGGTGGGCGTGGTTTCGAATATTGATTGAATTTTCGATCCTTTGGGAATACCATCGTTGGAATTCATAGGGGCTGGGAGAAGAAAGGCGCTGGAGAACTCAAGATTCGGGAGGAATAATGAGCCAAACCCCCTTCGAAGTTTGCTGACGAAGGAGAACGACAGCGCGGAGCGAGTATTTGGAATTTATTTCCCGTATACGTACGTATTATCTGCTCCGAGTATCGGGCTTGTGTCGCTTTCGAGATTCCGAGTACCTACTTTCATTATTGCTTCACTATATAGTATTTGTTCCCACGATGGCGCGGCCCTCCGATGATGCGAGAAACGCTTTCAGTTCCCGTTCATTGTTAAACAGCCGACAGGTGGGAATTGAAATTCACCCCGCCTTGCTAGGTCCTACGCTGATTGTGCGTCTCATACATCATGCATGAGTTTCAGTGAAAAAACGGCTCAGCTACAGCAAGCTGATCTGTATCTGCCCCATTGCCTTCCGCAATGGAATCGGATTCGGGCCTTGAATAATGTTCTACGAGAAAGTTGGAAAGTCTCCGTGATCTCCGTGTGAGTTGAGTTGATAGAGAGGGAGGGAGGAGCAAGGGGAATGACAGTGAACTCATCGGGAGCGTCTCGTCTCTCTCTCTCTAATTTCACGGAACGGGGAATAAAATCTCGATCTATGGAGTGGTTTTGGTTGTTCTTTTCTTCGGCTCGAACTGGATCTCATCGACATCCAACGCGACACCGTCCTTCACGTGGTCGTACAATTTTTTCAGGCCCTTGTAGAAGTGCATTTTGTCTTCCCTCCGAGGATAGAGGCTCGACCGAGGACTCGAGGACGGCATCACATAGACCTGGAAGAACGAGGAGTTCCCTCTCACGGCAAATTGGAATATACTGTATAAACAGCTTGTATCTAACGCCCGAAGAGCAGGGAAAACGAAACAGTATACTTGAGCTTACCTGCACTTGTCCCATGCTCTTCTGCAATCCGAAGTGCTGCAATTCGGTACCACGGAATGCTTCGTAGATTTTCCGTCCATTGAAAACGAGTATCTTCGGTTTGAACTCATAGATTTTCCGACGCAGTTCTTGAGCGCCGCTTTGGAACTCTTCTGTCAGGATGTCGTTCTGACCACGGGTGGCTCGAGGCACCAGGTTTGTCAAGCCTGGAAATCGTTCTCTTTGTCTTCGAACTCGAATAATTTCCATGGATCCCACACTTGACAGTTGTCTCTATCAGCTTAGCGGCAGACCAGATCCATGCATTATCAGGACAAATGATTCGTCGAGTGCTGGAGCGCCACAATGCAAAGGGAAACTTGGCTCCGAGAAATGGCTAAGACTCCCGAGGAAAAGACTGTACTCCCGAAGCAGGAAAAGTGACTCACCGATGTTCCAATCCAGGACTTCGGAATCGTTTCGCCAGTCGATCGGGTAAGGGAAGAGGCCAGCGTCGTACATAGATTTCCACAAATGATTTCCATGACCGGCGTAATAATGGCCAGTTTTCGCCGACATATAGCCCGGATTTATACCGATAAGAAGCATATCGAGACCAGGCCGGATAAAATCGGGGAGTGTCCGACGCAGCACCTGGACAAATAAAGTGATTTCTTTGGCGACGCTGACGATACGTTCATAATAACCACCCCTTCAACATTTCTGTGGATCGATACCCGAGACATTTTTTGTGTCGGAACTCTCGTATCCGACTCATTGGGTTTCGGAATCCTCCTCCCGATATACGGAATTTCGAAGGAGGCAATGATGGCATGATTTTATCAGCTTCGAATTTCCTGTCGGACAAACCTCTTCGTCGGCTTCTGCAGCCGAATCCGAGCCCGTCGCTTTACCAGCCGGCGGTCCAGGGATCTCCTCGTTCTTTGCACTTGGACGCGCAAATGCTGACAAATAGCCCTTGAAGGCTGAGCTCGAGGTTGCCATCTCGAATGTCAAGTCTTTTGCGAGTGACAGAAAGCTGACTTTCGGGAGATTGTGGATCGAGCCGAAATCCGATGATCGAATTTCGATCTGGGGAACGAATTTTTTTTTTACTACGGGGCATAAATTCGTGTCACAGAGCCCGACTGGGACGGGAAAAGTGGTGAGATCGACAAGTCGTCTGGGGCGCCTCCGCAAACGAAGCCGAAGATAGGAGTGGACGGCGCTCGGGTTCTCTCTTTTTCTGTTTTACGATCGTCAACGCTCCGCTATTTTTACAATCCGATTCCTCAGCACTTCAAAGTATAGGCGATCATGGATCGAGCATCTGACCTCTCGAGCTAAACCTCACCGCTGCTGTCAGAGAGATCGAGACATCTCACTTGGTTTTATAACAGAGCATCTCGCAGCGACTCGATCCGACGATCGGACGTGGATTCCGCGACGACAGCGAGAGCTCGAGAAATACACAGGGAGTTCTTCACGCCCCGAATTAATGCGAATCCCCACATGAGTCGCTTGAAGAAGTAAGCAGCTGATGGCGTCTCGGATTCTCGAACCGGCGAAAAATCTGATTCCTCGTAGGATGATTTACTCACCCCGTTTGGACCTTCGGAAGAACACTTTTTGCCTCGAAATCGTGTGGCTGTTCTTCTCGTTTCTCCAATTCAGCTGACGGCGTCCCACTGAGTTTGCGCGCGCGGATGAAACTTGCGCTTCATCGTTCTCTGGCTAGATCCCAGACACAGCTTGTTTCGCCGTCCGTGTGTCGACGTATTGTCAGATGGTCGTGCTCGTCGACGACCAACAGCCGTAGGAGCTCCCGCTACCGCATCAAAATAGAACACGTCAAAAGCCGGATCGAGTATTCGAACTTGGTTGCGACTCGATTTTTCTGGAGAGGTTCTGATCGGAGACACAACGTCTCCCATTACACACTTGACTGGAAGGTGGTCCCGAAAGAGTGCCTGAGTCACCGACCCACTGCTGGCGAATGAAGTTTTTCAGGAACGAATGAATTCGACCAAGGTGAGTTCAGCCGGGAGCATTCCTTCCCGCAGTCTGATGATTCATTGAGCCTATCCTCCTGTGGGATGCCTCGAAAGAACTCCGAGGTGCCGCCTGAGCTCATCGGGGAAACTACCGATTTCAGTCGAGTTCGTGAAGAACCATGGAGCAAAGCGTCTGCAACTCTGCCGATTCCTCGCCGAGTGGACTGATCATCCCACAGCTGCGCTCAGATCCTCTGTACTGCGAATTTCTCGATGATGATTTCGATGCCAAAACCGTTGCCGCGAAAGCAGTCGAGAACCTCGCTATCACAGACAACCTCGCGAAGATATCAGCCGGTGAGTATCTAGCTCGCGGTACTGAATGACAGCTGGATGAGCTCTCCGCCGGATCTGAGCCGAAATGCATCTCGACGAAACAGCTGCATCGAAGGGAATCGATTGATCCTGCATCTTTAGCAGACGTACCTATCGATTTGATTCCATAGGAATCTCGCTTGTCGAAAGAGAGATTCGACACGAAGTGGGCGACAAATACGAACAGCTGTTGAGCCATGCCACGGACATCGAGGTGCTCGAGAAGAGCCTCCAGGACACCTTCACATCAGTCAAAGCTCTGAAGGTTAGTTAAAGGATGTTCGATACCTCCTATGAAGTTTGTCCGGTTCCGAGGCAGTGTGAAAGACGGCTTCCGTCGTCCTTCAATCTCGTACTCCATCGAATTCACTTTCCAGGTGATCAGCGATCGCCTCCAGAGTCGAATGAATGAATGCTATACGAAAGTTGAACAGCAGACCTTGATGCTGGGTCGCCTCCATGAAACTTGCGAGCTGGCTCGAAGTGTCGCGAGATTGGCGGGAATATGTAAGCAGTTGCGTCAGGTGAGCGTTTCCTTCCTGAATTTTCCAATCCCTTGAATACACCTGTACTCCCGTGAACCTCCATCATGTCAGCTAATTATTATCAGTGCCAGAAGCGGTCGATATAGTCGGGGCGTCGCAGGATGATCGGAACCTCGATCACACCAACCCCATAGAAGCTTGGAAAAATCGAGCCGCCCACTGGAATACAGAATTACTTCGATTACACAACCATCTTTGAGGGTTCAGGAAATTCGTGCTCCGCAGAAATAAATCAAAAGCTCGAATGTTTAAACCGATTTTGAGAACGATTAGCTGATACACAATCGAGGCGATTCTTTAGGAGTTGTTATAGCGATCGAGGTGGATTCCCGGGGGGGGGGGGGCGGATAAAATTTGAGATTTCACTGTGTTCCACAAACTGCATTTATAAACATCAGGATACCCACCCCAATGCATGAATGGAAGAAAAACCCCTGAATCTGACTGAGCCCTGCTGGATCGCGTTCTACAATAAGCGAAAAATTTTGTTCACAGAGTAATTCCAAGCAGAATAAGGACATGATCAAAAGCGCACAACTTATCGCCGAGGTTGACCACCTCCTGTCGAACGTCGGGGATGGGGTCCACTCGGTGAACGCAGTCAGACAGCATCTCACCTTCCTCAGTGAATTTCGAGTCGATCTCATTCGACAATGTCAAAATCTGCTCAAGTCTTCTCTAGAAACACAGAATGCCGCTCAGATCGCGATTGCCCTCCAATCGTTGCACCATATGGGTATACTCTCCCAGCAGCTTGAATGGCTTCTACAGAACTACCGGGAGAAGAACACGCGGGCCGCAAAGGAAGCTCTCGACAGTCATAGGTGAGCTTTCGATTGAATCAATTCAGTCGGACCAATTCATTCATCATAAACCGAAGAATGAGGGAACGATTTGAGCGGAAAATTGATATTGATATCATCATGAATAATGCAGGCTCACGCAAAACGAGCAAGCCGCAGGACGAGCGCCTGGCCGGGTCGCTCTCGGTGGGGGAGCAGCTTTCCGGGGCAACCTGTGGAATGCGATCGAAAACCTCACCGGAGCCATCAACGCTCAGTTGGCTCAAGTCGCGGGGCTGGAGACCGTCATGGCGAAGAGGAAAGACGCAATCAGTCATGCCACCTTCCTTCAAATCTACAGTGGTACGTAGTCGGAAATCGAGTCATCAAGATCAATCTGTACCAGAATCGCACCCGGTCCCCCATCTATTGATCCGAACATTTTCCCTAATTTTCAGATGAGGGGAAACCCGGTCTGGTCGAATCGTTGTGGGAGGATCTGAGCGCGATGCTCTCGGAAGAATTGGTATCTGCCTCGAGCCAATCCACCTTCGTTCGTCAAGCCTTCGAAGGAGAGTATCCGAAATTGATCAAGATTTTCACCACGAAACTAGAAGGGTGAGTTGCGGATCCGATGCGATTGGGGCACAAATCACCGTCCCGAAGCCGGACATATGATGTTGCGACGATAGAAATTGATGGGATGGTTGACTTGAACAAATTTTATTCGGCAGGGTTGACTTGGCGAAATTGCGTCTTGAAGTCCTTGAGACCGCCTATTTGAGCCGATCACTATCGCGGCTCCTCGACAGCGCCAACCTCTGCCTCACGAACACCCCGCCTTCACAGGAAGATGTTCTGGCCGTTGTTAATGTAAGATGGATACCGAATAAGTTTTGTCGAGCTCGAAAATCTTCAGAGCTCCTCCCTCTGAGTTATTAGCCAATACATTCGGACGCCTGAGAAGAGAGTCGATTTCCGGCAGGTCATCATGTCCGAGATCCGCGTCACCGAATCTGTCGGGGATTCGCAACTCTTACACAAAGTCGCTAAAAATGTGGCGAAAACAGTTCATCATCTGGCGAGTCGAGCCGAGGAAACTGTCATAAAGTCTTCAACTCCGGATGCCATCCAAGTGATAGGTCCCGCGAACGTGACCCAAAAGAATAACGGAATCGCTCTACAATTATTGAATCAGTTCTCTGTTCAAGTGGCGTCCTTCACCGAAAGCCTGGTGAGTTTGTGCGAAACATGCGAGCCTGGGGACGTGCTCAGAACGGATGATCGGCTAGAATCATGGGGAAATTAAATTTTTCATCGATATTGGAGAGAAACATTTGGATTAGATTCCGGAAGATCGGAGAGCAGTATGAGTCCTGAAACTTGTTTCTGAATTTCCGCAGACCTGCGATGCCACCTCGATATCTGTGATGTCGTCCTCGCTCAAGCACATCGATTCGACGTTGACGTCTTCCCTGGCCCCTCTTTTCTCTTCAATCGGGAACGCAATCGAAGCAATTTTCCTCACGATGCACGGGGAGAGATACGATATCAAGAGCAATGGGGAGAAAATGTCCTGTTCTCTGTATATGCGAGAACTCACCGGTTTCATGCAGAGAGTTATATCGGAGTACGTCATCCTCTTCCCTGTCAATGGAACGGTTCAGGGCATGGTCCGCGAGGTAAAGAGCTCGTCCATTTCCCCTTACCACTCGACATCTTGATCTATTGTAGAAACCAAGCTCGACGGGGAATGTGATATTCGACTCTCTACCGTTGCAGATGGGATCCCGCACGATCGAGCTCTTCTTGCGTTTCGCAACGCTTCTGCGTCCCGTGAGCGATGGAGGATGCTTGAAGCTCGCTGCAGACTGCTGCCAATTGGAGACGATCCTGAGTCAACTCAACCCTGAGTCCTATGAGGATTCTCTCGGTAGGCAGTTCCGCTCCTTGCGGGCCTTGAAACCGCTGCTGCTCCAAGAGGAGGAGCAGATCGCGAAGTCCCCGTCCGTCGGATCGGTGGTTCCTTACTCGACTGTTCTGCACTTCTTGTTCGCCCGGTAAGTGTGTGACTCTTTTCTCCTAATTAAACCCAACTTGCCCCGCAATTCACTCTGCGCATTTGAGGACAGAAGATTCCCAAAAAATTCCAGGGCACCTCCTGAGATGAAATCACCTCATGAAGCAGCGTCGTGGAGTCTTCAGAAATATTCGAGCTGGTTGGACCAACATCCGTCAGAGAAGGATCGTCTGGTCCTCATACGAGGCACGTTGGATTCGTACCTACGCTGGGTCAAACAGAATTCCATCAAACAGTTCCCGCCGGTGTACCTTCTCATCAACGAACTATTGGCTAAGGCTGTGGCTGATTGCGTTTGAACCAAAGAGTTTCCCTGCGACGATGATGTTAATATATTTGAGGGCATGTTCTTTCGGAACGAGCAGTGATGACGTAATGAAGAACAGGGATCCGCTATTGCTTATTTTGGTGTTCTTATTTCCTCAAAGTCCGACGCTCTTCATCCAATCAACGACCGAGAGATAGAGGTACTCCGGTGGTCCCAAGTTCTCGCCGGAATACCGTGCGAGTCAAGGGACATCGCATTTGATTTCGTGGTATCGGTTCACTTGTTCGTCGCCGGTTTTCACGAAGGATCCACGTAGAATCGGCCATCCGATTCGAATTATCGAGACCCCGAAACCCGAGCCACCACCCGAGTCTCGATGCCGCCGGTTCGAGGCTGTCGGGGATCCGAAGGTTTGCGCGCGCATCGTATGCGACTCGGAATCTTCGTTGTTCAAAAATCCAGGAGGACCCCGGACTCCGGAACGCGTATGCCCATCAGCAGAGACTTACAGATGCCATAGCTCCGGGGAGCATGAGAAACGTAGGAGGCGTAAATACATATGTATCTCGTCCTCGGAGCTCATTGTCAAGCCCTGGAGAGGAGCAAAGCTTCTCCTGAGCGAGGCTCCGGCGTGGAACGATGCTCCCGTGCTCCGCCCATGAGATTGATGATTCTTGAGTGACATAAGTGAGCTTCCTCTTTCACTCCGCTATGCGATCGATCCTTGCGGCGACCCTCCAGCCCGTGGCTAGAGACTAGTCCACCGCAGACCAGGACCCCGGAAAGCGTGCACTGTATCGTATTCCATAGTGAAATTCGTTATTATTATTTGTCAGATTCAGACTCGAACATGAGCCAGAAGCGAAAGATAGATCAGCAGACCCAGGACCAGGACGATGATCCGGAAACTTGGGGCTCCAGGTGACGAATCTCGGGGAGCATCCGCGAGAATCTCTGGCAGACTCCGGTCTTGGTTTCCAACTAAAGTAACGAAGATAATTCACCGTCAGCTCCCCGGACGTCGGCACCCCTCGAGGAGCTGATGGAGAGCTGTCATTAGAATTCGGAAAAACGCAAGAGTACACGTCGTTCACGGATTTCGTCGACTCGCCAGCAGCAAGATGGGGCTTCCTTCCGTTCAGGGTTCCCCATTGGCCGAGTTTCTCTCGTGGTCTGGATCGTGCTCATTCACGACGTGAAGTAATCCGGTAATTCGTAGGAGTTCCGTGACCCGTTTTACACTTTGGTAATCCCATGCGCATACTCTGGCCTGAGTACCGATTTACGGTTACCATCAGAAGCCGAAAATGGGCGTTTGAAGTGAGACGAAGAATACTCCCCCAGATTGGCCTCTGTGCGACACCGAGGGTATGGGGTATCCGTGATCAGCCTAATATCCCTAGCGCTCTTGCTTGTGAATGCTTACGTGCTGTCGCAAAGAGGATTAACCGAGGTCGAGAGCAATTGGTGTCCTCCCCTGGATTTTGTTCGAAGGATGCCTGTTGACGATGAGGTCTTCGATGGTTTTCTGTTCAACGTCGTCTTCAGATACGGAAGAATGCTTCCCTACGTTGAGCTTCGTGACGAGTTCACGTACGATCAAGAGGTCGGCATTTCATTATTCGTTGTCGAATGGATTTGATTCGTCGCCGCCTACGATCTTGAACGCGACACCGCGCCGTCTTGCAGTTGATCCTAGGTCCCGTCAGCTGGAATCTTGCCGAGGATTCCATCGCTGAGACCGTATTGATTTTCAAAAAGAACAGATTGACGTTCCACCTGTTCTCATGGAGTGCTACGCCGTATGGGGAGGCATTTCAGCATAGTCGCCACATCGAAGAAACCAGGTGGTCGACGAATGAAGACATAGGGTAATGTTCATGATTCGAGATGTGAGGATATCGCGGGAAGGGATTTCCTTCCTGAATCATCGCGATATTCCGAGTTGACTCTCCAAAGAGACGAAATGGACGCCGCGGAGAGTCGCGTTTTCTTTCCGCGGATTTCCCCGGTGGAGACTCAGGTTCCTGCTTATAATTCAAAATAGCGGCTGAACTTGGAAGAGAAAGGCATCGACCGTCTCTGAGTACGATGCAAGCCTCTGGGGATATTCCTTCGAACAATTTTTGAATCTCTCAAATAGTAGTTCCGGATATCACAGATAGGAATAACGGAATCGATCACCATCTTTCAACATAGGTGAAGTGCTCTCATCGATGGAGAGAAGAAGTCTTTCTGTTTGAGGATACACCAATCCTCGTTCCACCCTTTCAGGAAAGTTGCTGAGAGCTTCGATGTTTCTCCGACACAGCGGAAAAAGAAACGAATTATTGAAGCTGAGGAATCGAGAGAAACACGGTTCGGGATACACCTGAGGATTTTCGATTCCTACGTGACCGTGAAAGGTCTCAAAGACGGCGAGACTCTTGAAGAACATGTGGCTCTCACGGTACCCTCCGTCTCATTTCTGTGATTCCTGCGAATCTGTGCAGGAGAGAGGATGGATGAATCCGGTATTCCACCACAGGTCCTTCGGAATAAACACGAATCCATTTCCAGGATGACGATAGCCCATGGTCGGACTCCCTCCTCCTGTACATTTGGTTCCGATTCCATATGAACGTTACCGCCAGATCCCACCGGAAGATCCGTGCGCAGCTCCAGCGATCTTCCAAATGTCGATGCAACATCTTCAGAAAGCGACCTGGCGATCCGACGAGAGTATGTTATGTGGAGGATTATATTATGGTCCCCTGCAAGAAAGAGGTGTTCCAGCCTTCCTAATCGAAAAGCAGTCCTCATTGAATTAGGTCATCGCAGTATCGCCGCATATGCACTTGGTATTCTATGAATCAGTGAATATAGTATAGTGAATCGCAAAACAGAAGCTGCTGTATTGAAGCGACATAAAAATCCAATGGCTCCATTCTCCACGAGTAGCGGATCAATTCAATCGCGAAGATAGATTGCCTGACAAATCCCATCCGATTCCAAGAAGCACCGATATCAGGGATGGAGGGATATGCTGGAAATAGTCCCGCGTCATTAGTCAGAAAGAGGTGGTATAGTGTCATAGATAGACCCTAACCACGATATTGACGTCAGAAGACTTCATCAAGCCTCGGAGCTTTTCAGTCTGAGAAAATCGGTAAAGTGTGAGGACGGGGTATCCACTCTTGTGGCAACTTTCTGTGTAAGAGAGCGGAGGCTCCATCGACTACAGTCCCGCTTTTCCTAGGATCGAGTAGAGCATGGGACGGGATCGTGATCCTTAAAGATCCTGAGCCCCGAATCCATTCTCGTAGATATCCCCTGGTAGGGGTTCGAACTTTCGTAGGGGAGCCGCGACCAGAAATCGGTTTTGGTAGGCCTTATGACGCTCCCTCAGCTTGGCTTACATTTGGCGATTTCAGGAGAATGAGTCCTCCACGAGATGAATCCTCTCGCTTGGGTTTAACCCGAATCCGCGATAGTCTGGCCCACCCGGTTTATTCCCTCATCTCCGCGGTTCTTGTACCGTGCCGCCATGAAATCAGTTTTTTTATTCTGGCTCAAGAGCGGCGTAAGAAGCTCGCAGCGCTGAATACCTGCCTGATGAGGGCTGCGTCATGTTTCTGAACACGTTCCCGACCACTCCTGCGATCTCGAGTGGCGGACCCATCGGGAACCAGGCGAAGTGCACCAATGTTGCGTTGCATGATCTGCCTTTGTCCAGAGAAATGCAGTTTTTAAGAGTGGCTTCAATAGACATGCCCAGCAGTGGAATCGTGTTCGAAAAGGGTTGAGAGCGACGCATGAGCGTCACTCACCCCCACAATAGCTCGGGAAGGGATCACTTGCGCGCAAGTGCCGAAGAGGCATGCTGATGATACGAGCCGATATTTACCATCAGAGAACAAATAAAGCAGAGTATTGGCTATCAAAGTGTAAGCGAAACTGGGTGTGTCGTAGGGAAGGGATACCTCCGATGGATCCACTTATTGCAACATCAAGGTGAGACGAAACCATCTGAGATATCAATTGATGGTATGCGTAAACATGCATCTCACGAACACTTTCCTCGAAGCGCGAATCGCGACTCTCGAGCCTTTTCGTCGACGAGGGTTCTCGCCGAACGACTCGGCGCGGTTACGCGGAGAGAAGGTCTTGTCGTTCAACGCTTAGTATCCGCGTTGTCGCTTGCTCCCTCTCTGCCGTTGCATATGGGCGACCTCTGGTGGGAATCAACGAAGCTGTCACCGTCGACTGAGCCAGCTAGTTTCGAACAAACGGCTGATTGTTGCAAACAAACCAATTTTCAAGTGACCGTGCGATCGAAAATGGGGAAGAATAGCAGCAAACTGTCGCCCGAAGACCTGAAAGACTTCAAGAGCTGCTGTCATTTCACCGAGAAAGAAATCACCGATTTCTATGCGAATTTTCACCGAGCCTACCCGAAAGGACGCATGTCTTCTGAACAGCTGCAGGAGATGTACGCAAAGCTGTTCCCCGATGGCAACGCCGACAAGTTTGCAGAGAATGTGTTCCGCGTGATTGACGTTGACGGCGATGGAACCGTCGATTTTCGAGAGTACTTGTTCTCCATGAGTGCGACGCTCAGAGGTGATCCGCTCGAAATATTTCGGCGAGCGTTCCTGTTATACGATGTTGACGGCGACGGTTTCATTACCGAGGAGGAGATGAGTGCTATATTCCAGAGTTATCATCGGCTCCGCGGTGGTTCCGGTGAGCTCGACCAGAGTGCGAAGGCGATCATAAAGCAATTCGACAAGGATAAAGACCAGAAATTGAGTTTCGAAGAGTTCATTCAGTGTGCTCAAAAAATTCCCAAAATCGTGGACCAGATGATTTCACAACGGCGGGCAAGCGTTGCGACCAAGTGAGTCGATGAGAATTTTACCAGCATTGCCCCAAACGACCCCGAATCATTCCGAAGTCCGAAGCTTAGTTTCCGAGAGAAGCGGGACTAAGTTCTGTTTACAAATGAGTCGATCCCGGGGTCAACTCCTTCGGGAGCTCCAGATGACGGAAACAGAGCGGCGAAAAAAAGGTTAGGCTCGAACTCCGCGGGTACGCTCAGAATCCCTTCCCGGATCGATCGATCGATAGATCAAGGGTCGACATTCTGGCGATGATTAGCGACGTTGAATGCATTCATCGATTGGAGTGACTTTTATCGGCTCAAACGAAGGAGTGGCGCTGTTCGGATCTACTCACAAGCACGGCTGGAGTGTGACTCGGTCACACGATGCTCAAATTATGTCCCGCTGCGAAACAGCGAGACTCCCTGTATGTGTAATATATTATTGAATCCAGACAATGACCTGTAATTCTACGCTATTTATGAACAAATAAATCTATCTGTTCACCTGAACTGAGTGAGTGACCTGTCGATCTTACCCGCTTCACTACGCGGACCCTTTTCAAGACGACTTTCGGCGAAATTCACGGCGTCCCGCGGTTCCTTCTCTTTTCCTTCGGCGAATTCGAAAACTTCCAATTCACGAAAACTGTACAACCTCGAGTATAATCATGAACCCGAGATTTTGAGCAAGAACTCGCTCAGATATGGGACGACTTTTTTCAATGCGCAAGCAAACGTGAAGCCCAGACCGGCTCCACCTGACGCAGAAGTCTTTATGCCATTTGTGCTTAAATGAATCAGAGAGTCGAATTGTGTCATGGAACGAGACCTTCTTAGCTAACTCCGAGGATATGATACGCAGGCGATGAGGCGATGCTCGCGTCACGGTCAGAATCCGTGATCGGCTTATTCATTACTACTCAAGCGAACTCCGACGATTTGTCACCGTGAAGGCTTCGAATCCCAATTCACAGCTCCAATGAGAGAGGCGAGGAGCGACAAACGCATGCAACGAGCTCATGCTTTGCGCAGCCTCCGAAAACCGTACGGAAACTGAGAAATCGCTCTTCTCAAGGACTCAGAATGTAGATCTTCCATTTTTTTTGTATATATGGTCACAGACGTCAGAGTGACTCGAGCGACTCGACTTGAGCCGAGACTTGACCAGATCCAAAACCAGCAGCTCCAATCCCTGGAGTGCATATCTTCGCTTCAATTATGAAGTCCAATATTTTCAGATACCCTAACTCAATGTGGATATCTCGATCGAGTTCTGAGGAGCTCACCGAAAATTCGAGAACCGATCGATAGTCACCCTAGTCCTTCCGAGAGCGATTGGGGTTTTCCTGCATGTTCCGCGTTGAAGAAAATCTTTGCTGACTTGATTCTCGACCGGCTGCCAAGATGATGGCCTGATCGCGGGCCGGAAGATTGTTTGAGTCGAAGAGTGACGCGACCTGTGTCACGGGACGAAGACGCGCAAGTCCACCGGAACGGTCTAATCTGGAAACTGGATTAAAGAGACGGAATTCCGCGGGATCGCGGAAAGCGCTCGGAGATAAAACCTGGAATTTCGCTATTTACATTTATACGCTGCGTTCGTAGCGATACTTGAGGAAAACAACTCGTGCGATTAGCAGCCGCACAATCTCGACAAGTGCTCTGTCAAAATTCGCGCCGCAAAGATTTACCGTGAAACAGAAAGAGCGGTTGCGATTGAGGATGGCTTCTCCTCTTCCTCCGATCGTCCGAATTATGCAGCTCTGTTCCTTCTCCTGTTTGAGGCGAGTCCGCTTAGACCTGGATATATGGAGATATGCTGGGTCATCAATTCCAGGGCATCGCAGAAACGCGGAATTGTTTCGTGACAATCGCGCGTCTATTGCGTGAGAAGCAGCCTCCGGAGTCCGAAATTCAACCGATGGTATCCATCGAAATTCCTGTCAGTAATCACGGTGGCTCCTCCCTCATTGATTGACGATACGTTCCCCGTACAGAACGCAAGAAAGGGTCTCCGGAGCACCTGCAGAAGATTGACACGCTGGCCGCCCGATGTTCATGTAAATCGCAGGTTTTTCGAAAATGCTTCATTACAGAGTTCACGATGTTCCGGCGGTGAGGGAGCGGCGAGGAAAACAAGAATTTTCCGATCAAACCTCTCCGCCAGAACGAATTGTAGCCAAGGTGGAGGCATTCGAAACGTAAAATACTACTTTTCTTTGTATGTCTCGTTGAGTGGAGAGGGTGAAACTCTAGGTGCGTGCGGGAATTATCCGAAATTCTGCGCGCTCATCGGAGCGCAATAAAATTGTATAAGCATTTCCGAAATCCGCACGAACACGAGAAGAAGAAAGTGTAAGAGAAAGAATCGACTCTCTCTCCGGCCTCGATCGGCGCAGCAGCCCCGACGATGAGGCATGAGTATTTCGAGAACGAAGAGAGAAGTCAGGATGCTGACTTCACCGCTATCGTGTGGATGCGAGCCGCCCGAGCCCGGAATTCTACCTGATAATCACTGATCAATGTCGGATCTATATCCTCCGAACCGAACTTATCTGCCCCGTCGAGAGTCGAACCTCATGGGTATCCCCTGACCCCTGAGCCGCCCTCTTGTGGACGAGCTCTGTCACGCAGATGAGCTTCGGAGGTCTTCCCCGGCGTCCGAAATGTAGAGTTGAGATGAGACCGTGTGCTCAGACTTTCCAGTGTCGTCAGTCTGTGGTAGAGACGGAGAAAGCTTCCTCTGCGATTTTCGCGTACGCGTTCCATCCGACAGGCAGGTCAGGTTATTCGAGCAGTGGCACTCAAACCCAGACGGTACCGCAGATATTTTTGTGCAGATATTTTGCCGCGCGAGAGCGTAAGTCAATTGACGGAAACAGTGGAAAACCGCAGCAATGATCTGCGGAGCACTGAGGAGTTCAGAATGCAACATTAACCAGAACCAGCCCGCGAGCCCACGACCGTCATGTTAGACTTCACGAGGAACAGGGGAATCCCCTCTTTGATGATAATCATTGAGATTTTTGTCTATACGAGAATGCGTCGGATGACGAGCGGATTCATCTCGTACCGGAATCGCATCATTTTCGCACGGTTCGGAATGGTCAAGTGGCATGTGATTCCCGATCCCCATCATCCAATAAGGTATAGGTATCAAAAGCTGTAAGATGAATGAAGATCAAAACTAAGATTTCTCGTGCTTCTAGAAAAATTCTAGAAAAGTTAACCGAACAGCGAGCGTGGGGTTGGAAGAATCCCGCGGAGCAATCGCGGCTTACGAAAATCGTAGCTCTGGAAACTTCGCTTTCGGATTTCCCGGAACGAAAGCGGTCCGTGGGCGGTCGTACGTATATTTTGAGTGACCCTTTTGTTTGGACAACAGGTCCCGACAAGTCCAGTTCGCTCGACGGTTGACGGTATCGGAGGTCCTCCTCCTTTCGATTCTCTCACAGCTCCCATGTTAGTCATCAACTCCAGGTCGGGCGTTTCCGTTTGCCGATATTGCGCTCCGCGAGCGATGCGTTTATGCCACGTCCCGTCCTTCACAGCACGGAAAGCGTCTGTTTTCCAGGTATAGTGCTTGCACAGATTTTTTTCATCCCGATGTGCGATGCTCGGAGCTTATATGTGACGGGATGTTTCTCAATGAACCTTCTCAGATTGGTATTGCTCACCAACACAGCCGATCACTCGACTCGAACGAGCAAGGATACAAGGCCGTGCGGAGGGGAATCAGCCGAAACCCCGGACCCCACGGTTTGCTTCGGGAAGGTTCCAAGAAGGCAAAGACCGATCATCTAAATATCGGCGAGCTCCGAATTTTCGGAATTGTCTGAGCTGGAAGAAGCTGGTGGATCTTCGCCGCTCCGGCTGAGTCATGAGAATCGTCGCCGTAGACGGACGCCCACATTCTAGGATGCAATTGACGACAAACCGTGGACGGAGGCAGAAACGCCACAACAGCCGTAATCGAGTGGAGGGAATCGGGTCCGACAAGATGTCAAGTCCAGCGTACGGGTGGCGTTTTCATTTTCTGATATGCATCGAGGGAAGGTTCTCTCTGAGAGTTATCCCGGATCATTTGTTTCTTGTCACTTCCAATCTTCCGAGAAGGCTGTCGCGATGGATTCACCCCCCGATGAGACGGGAGGCAGCGCACAGTGGTCCAGAATGGCGGTGGGAGAAAGTCCGCTCCAGCTCAAAAAAAAATTTCTTGATCTCACTGGGAACAAATCGGGCGACTGAAGGGACAGACTCCAGCTCTCCAGACTGTCGATTGATGTTCTGAGGATTGTCGGATGGATCGATCGGGATCGGGATGAATCTGATTCGGTACAGGACTTTCGATCGGAGACACTAGGAAGTTCGGATCGAAGAGCGATATCGAATCATGGATGCGGTATCCTGATTTTGACTCTATTGGGAGTTCGAATCGTTCTCGATCCACGCATTCACGACCCCTATTCTCCAAAGCTGCTTGTACTCCCTCCAATTGATTATTCGACCGCGTCCATTGAACACCCAACAGCGCTGAAGTTTATCTCTCCACCGCACTCATCGGAGTTCCGAAATCTACATCCAAGTCTTGGAGCGGATTGTTTCCCTTTCTCGAGAATAAAAAATCCAGATCGACCTCGTCATGGGATGGTATCGACGTACCCCATCCTCATGCTTCTGGTGTGAGGACTTCACACAGGGGACTCACATACCCTCCATCGAGCGCTCCCCCCTGTGCGGGATTGCGTATCACGTGCTCCTACGGCCATACACCTGTTTGGCATAGCTTGATGGGCGCTCGACGCTGCAGCGTCGACAGACCGACTTCGCCAACGCGCTTCGGAGGCCTCGCTGCTTTCGGGCCCAGATTTTCGCCATCCCTATTGATCTTCCATTCAGGAATCGCATGCAGTCGAATAATTAATTGGAGGGAGTACAAGCAGCTTTGGAGAATCGAGGTCGTGAGTGCGTGGATCGAGAACGATTCGAACTCCCAATAGAGTCAAAATCAGGATACCGCATCCATGATTCGATATCGCTCTTCGATCCGAACTTCCCAGTGTCTCCGATCGAAAGTCCTGTAGCGATCGATCGATTGATCCCGATCGATCCATCCGACCGACGTTCCTCAGGACATCAATCGACAGCCTGGAGAGCTGGAGTCTGTCCCTTCGGTCGCCCGATTTGTTTCCTGTGAGATCAATATATTTTTTTTTGAGCTGGAGCGGACTTCCTCCCACCGCCGCGCGTCGTCTCAAGGTCCGCCGAGGGAGGGGTCACAAGATCGTAGATCATGGCTCGATTTCGAATGCTCCTGGCCCCCTCTCGACTTCGAGGCGGAACAGACTCTAGATGAGGTGTTGCAATCGGTCAATAGACTTCCGAATGCTCAGAATTATCGTCCTAATTAGTCTAATCAGTACTAGGCAAGCTTCCCCGGACAGTTCACTCTGATCTCCTTGCTCTCACCGGAACGAAGCGGCTCGGTCGAGGGGATTGCACTCTCGACCGTCCTGCCAAAGGTCGTGATTAGCGGCGGTGTGAGGCCGACGTTAGTCCACTCAACGACCAGAACATGCCTCCCCGAAAGCGGACTGTGCTTCAATTCTGTAACACGGATGAATCAGGCGCTCCTCGGAGAATTTGAAACCGGTGTCGGGGACTTTCCAGATCTGATTACCGAGGCAAAATACACGACGAACCGGAAAGCAAGGAGACGAGAAGCTAATGATAGTTCTAGGGGGGACAGACGCCGCGCAGGGGGGAAAGTACCATAAAATTGGGAATTTCCGCCCCCGATCCTTCTTCTGCAGACGGGAGCGCTGGGGGAGGAATTGGAGAGAGCAACGCAACGTCTTTCATTCGCTCAGCCCCGACATGCACCTTCTGATGCTGATCCGAGGGCTCGAAAAAAGACCCGAAGGTCGCGGGAATTTTCCTGACGCTGTATTCCCGCGTTGCAGACCTCCAGGAATACCTGGAAATAAGACAAATATCTCCAAAATAGGGCATCAGCTTAGCCTCGCCGATCTGACTGCAAATCGCATTGGCTCGCGGCCGCTGAAGCCAAAAGCAACGACATTGCTGTTATCAATTAGGTATTTGTTTTGGGATGGCACGTATTACCACAGCTCACAACAATCCTACGAAATGAAATGGAAAACAAAGCCTCATGGCACCCGTTCATTTTCTTGGATTGATCTACGATTTCCCGTGGATCGAGATCTGATGGGAGGGCCGGCAGGGAGCGTATCCTGCGAACTCGAGGTTTCACGGTAGACCTCCTATCAGCTCGCGCAGCCGGAGCTCGCCACTCTCGGGTTCGATCGTCATTTCCCCTGAAATCAGTCTACGTCGAAGAGAAACAGCGTTTCCTCCGTTATTATGGCGGTCATAAGTTCGGACCTTGGAGGGGCGGAGGAGGGGGGGGGGGGTTCTATCGGGGCTCTCGAGGAGGTCGATCGCCCCATCGGACTCTTCCGTCTAGCCGATCCTCGAGTGGAAGTCTGGATGGCTGGTCGGAATACGCTTACTCAACAAGCATCCGTCTCCTTCGCAGACTGCCTTCAGCAACGATTGATGGGTTCCGGTAGGACCCGAGACCAGTCTGGCTACCCGACCCGGAGCCAAGCAGACCACAGGATGCCTTTCTGAGTAATGTGACCAAGTTTAGTATAAGGCACACAGGAAGATTGATTGAGTATTCCTGGGGAATGTAGACTGGAATCAATTAGAGACGTCAAGAAGCCTCACCAGGACGGGGTATCCGCTCGATGTAGACCTGACTGCTTTGTTTCAGACTCTCGTTAAGTTTCGAAGCATTAGGCTAACGATGAGCATCGTGGGATCGCTCGATGCTCGAAAACTGTTTCTCTGGCTCGTCGGAAGCCACGCGGATGACCCAGAGGGCTCTTGACGCCAACACACATGAGTGTCAAAGAGGTGAGATGGCGGCGGGTTATTATGGCCCTGGGCCTCTCCAGGGAGCAGAAAAAAGTTTGAATGGAACAATGCAGATGAGAGTACCCCGGAGCATTCATTATAAAACAAACCCAAAGAACAAAAACCCGATTTGATGCGCTCGAGCGATCAGCCACGCCAATGAAATCAAAGGCCATCGATACCATTCTTCCGAGTCCGCGGGAGGCCACGCCCCACCAGCGCGGGAGCGAATTTTGTAATCAGAAGCTCCGTTGTATCCATGTGTGACATTTTACCGTATGAGCACCCGGCCCGAAAAGTCAAGCTCTGCGATATTGGTCCGACGAAGCTTGGCTCCGAAGAAATGCAACCGACTCATGTGTAGAGTGGCTGCAAAGATTGTTCTATCGATGTATGAAATGTCAACGTGTGGGGGATTTCGCTCTAATCCCTTCATTTTCGGAAAACGCGAGCGTTCGCAATATGCGTGTCTGAAGTATCTGGAGGGAGCTTGACCTTCGGACTTCAGAGTCCCGCAACGGCTCGCAGCCACCCACCCCGAGCTGAAGGAGCTCTCCAGAGGATAAGCCCGCAGGAAGTCAAATTTTCGCTCACCATTCGGCATCCCCCAGCCGCTCAACGACCTCCATCTGGATTTTCTAGACCGTCCTAAAACGTGACGGAACTTGATTTCTGCGGGAGGAGGGTTTCCAGCAAAGCTAGGGATCCCCGAAGCTCTCAACGCAAGAAAATGGCCTGCTCCGAAGAATGCTCAATGCGACAGACCCTCTAAATTGACGCAATGAGTTCGCGATTTGTTGCTGAAGGCTCTGACTGTAATCCTCTATGAAAGGAACGGGGAGCGAGGGGACGAGAAACTCCGCGGGTCAGACCGCTGAAACTCTTCCGAACCAGCGCTCCCAACATTCCCCGCTCGAGTCGCCATGCTTCCATGAATCTCACGTATTCCTGAGGGCCGGGAGTGAAATTTTCTTCGGGAACCGCGCGTCGGCCTTCTACTCGGGCAAGGCCCCATTCAGATTTCAGGCCCCTGAACCGGGGGGAAATTCTCGGAACATCCAAAGAGGACTCGGACAGCATCCCGATTGAGAACCCTCTCCTAATGCGCGAAGTCGACCCCTTTGCGTCGCGCGATGATGCGGGTCTATCGAGAGTGGGTTTCTCTTGTCAACTTCTCAGACGACCCTGAATCGACATCAAGCTAATTAGGCGCAAGCTGAGAAGCGGATGCCGCTAAGGAGCTCGGGCAGTCTGATCATGGAATTAGCTAGGATCTGTTAGTTCCGGATCACGTTTCGCCCCAAACCACTCATTATAACAATTATTATCGTCACATGCCGCGGGCTCGTTCCGCCCCATGGTCTACCGGCCTCCGGGACTCGAAATCTGCCAAGTTTCGGAGGCCATCATTCGCCCATTATTCTCGGAAAGGACTCGAACGCGGAAGCAGGTGACGCCCTTAGGCTCGGCGGAGAGCAACGGGGCCATTACAATCAATGAAGGAATAATCTTCGAGAGAATCTTTCCGCGATAGGCGAGATCTTTTTCGGTAGAAGGCGAGCTGTCACGGATCCCCCGCTGGAGGCAGCGTCCTCGCCTTCCCATGCGGACGTCAATCGTCCCGATATTTCCTCGAAACGGTCCGCATGCCCTTTTTTCAGATGACTCCAAATCATACGCTCCTCGGTGGTGAAAGTCCCAGAAAGAGGAATTGTGCGCAAGCCCGAATTTTGAGCAGGAATTATTACATCGTCGTTGGCGGTCGCTCGAAGCTGGATGGCTCTGACGAGTCATCTTCTTTTTCCCATGCGCGCGGTGGCAGGTTTCGACCCCCAAGTTCATCAGGAATGGCTTCAATCTGAGGAAAGACCCTTCAAACTTGACGAGAAAAAAGGCGAGGCTGAATCTACGATGCAATTTCTAGATCTTTCTCGGAGATTCTCCGGCGGAAGTGCTTGCCTCTGAATTCAGTTGCTAGGGTTGCGAAGCAATTCATTATTTATGCTTTCGAAGACGTCTGCACCCTCGAGGCCGCGGACGTTTCTGTGGCAGCTCTGAGCTTTGGAGTCGCAGAGTGGTCCGATATCACAGATTAGGCTCTTTTGGCTGGGGCTGGCTCATGCACAGATCTCCACATCCCTCGATCTCCGTGTGGTTCACCTCTCGCTGGTCGACGTTATGAGAAAGAACGACACCCATTCCCGAGATAGCGAGTCGGTCACCTCGATAGCCCCATCTCGATAAGGCGAGCGGGGGAATGACGATTATCTCAATCTCTGACCACCCGACCCACGTGAAGCCTCGGTGATCAGTCGATGAGGAATCGATCGCAAATGCTTATCCCGCGCTCGTTTTTCACGGAGTCTCGTTCCCTCACGAGGTTCTAGCGCAAAAGTGAGCTGGATTCTGGCTGTGGTAGTTCTTGACGGAACACGATTGTTCCATAAGCGGCTCCACTTCTACATAGTTCACTTTTTCTCACTGAAAGCCTCGCTTCGACCGCTTTGTCTGAGATCTCGGGGGACAACAGTCCCTGTGTATCTATCGACAACCTGGAGTCTGACGGAGAGTCTCTCCAGTGGCACGCGGGAGCTCAATAGAAGCGTGTCTCCCATATCTTCCGGTACCTCTCACCCTGTTTTCGATCATCTAGGATTTACATGTCGTCTTAGATGATCATGATCACTTGTCGTAAGTAGTACCCCTCGAACTTCCTAAGTGGGTCGAGGCATCACCACTCTATCAAGGCACCTTGGTCCACAAAACAAACTCGAGTTAAGGAACGAGGCCGTAACATTTGCATATGACCTCTTACCCGTGTGGAAGAAGACGGGGGAAACTGGAGCCTTTTCTCTTTAGTTGAACCTAGTTATAGGTACGACGAAGAAATCTGATCTACAAGAACTAAAGCTGAACTCATCGCCAGCTGAGCAGAAACTTTTCCCTCCACTTCCTGGACGCCTCCTGGAAGAGCCTCATCGGACATTCGCCTCGTTATTTGATTGATCAATGTCCCAGTCGAATACGCAGCGAATGCTAAGCGTTCTCGTAGGTAGTCTCGGTCTCCATGATTCGAGGTCTCGACTCACCGAGCGGTCGACTACCGGATGAGCGCCGTAGCGCTTCTAGCTCTGGGCGCGTGACGTGAGCCCCTCCGCGCGAACTCGGTTTCGCGAAAAGACGAGTGCCGCCCTTTGCGGAAACCCCTCCGAGCGTCCCATTCAGGCATTGCGTCAGGGTTTTCTGTAAGGTTTCTCGCTAAAGTCTTTGACGGGTCTCCAGGAGAAGAATCCGGAGGAAAGTTCAATTCCGACCGAGAAGCACCCGAATCCCGGCCTATCTCCCGTCCGAGTGCAAGAGCTTTAAAGGTCCGTCTACCGAAGCCTCGCCTCTCCGATGTTTTCAGGAATTTTTATTCAATAAGCCGCCTACACGGTCAGAAACAAAGCTTGATCCTGCTGGTAGGCGATGTAGCCGATTACTTTATTCGTTTGGGATCGGGGAAGACCGTCCTTGGTTCATCCCTTCACCGAACCGATTGAGAGCGCGGCTTATCGACTTCTCCCGCATCTCGGCCTTGCCCCTCCCTTTCCCCCAATAATTGGGCTTCATCCAGATGAATGACCGACTCGATCGGAAACGTCAATGCTCATCGTCTCGGGAAGAGTCTGTCGTTTCGCAGAGCAGTAACTTGTCGTATGGCCACCATCTGCTCGCGTGCTCGCCGGCTGGCTGGGTAACTTGGTTGGCTGACTCCTTCTTCGCTAACAGGATGGCTTCTGTATTTTCTCTCCATAGCCAACAGCGCCCTCTAGACCATGCCCTTCGAACCTGTTGCGCCGTGAGGTCCTCATAGAAAAACGGCAGACTCGAACCCCGCGCAGTCCGCGTGGAACCACGGTAGAACGACCATCGGCCTCCCGATCTCGTTCCAGCGTCTTCAGTCTCGACTGACATCTGGTGAGTTCCGGCTCAGGCCGAAAATGGATTCTAGACCCGCGTCCCCGGTCGCTCCCGACCACGAATTCCGAAATATCTAGGTAGTCCCCAGGAGCACGCGACTTTCCAGATGGAACGCTCGTGCCCCGCTCGTCCAGATGTTCACTCGTGATGAGAGCATCTGCTATGTTGTCCATCGCTCGCGAGAGATTGTGACATCATTCGTTGCTTGATATGACAACGGGTACTCGCGAATTTTATTCAAGAATGTTGCTGGTCGGCATACCGTGCTGAGTAAACATGCTTTCCACATGGGAAAGGGATCTCCGGGCGAAAAAGTGAGAAACTCGCGACCGGACTCGTGCTGCGGGCTGGAACCACCGAGCGGGCGAGCTTTGATCCCGATAGAGTCGGCGAGGAATTTCTTCCATTCAAGACGTGTCTGGCAACAGGTGGTAAAAGAAGCTCTGAATGGAGTTATTCAAGATCGTCATGAGCCCTTGAGGAAGAATTCAAGACCGAGGGGAGGTACCATATTGCGCCATCCGGAGCCGGAACTTTCGAACTGCTCCCGAGATCGAGGACGTTTTCAGAAATCCATACCATTGGTTAGTCGATCCCGAAGCGGAATTCCCCTCCTTCTCGTTTTGATTGAAATCCATGTTTCCGTAGCCTCGGCATAAGCGGGTTTGTTTTCGCGCTCGGAATTTCAAAGCTGAGCTCGGCGCCGAAGAAGAGAGTGCGACGCAAATTCGCTTCGGAAAATTCCCGTACTGTTCGCCTCATTTATTCTCGACCAGTCTTGTCGACGAAACTTCCCTGTTCGGCGTGAGGTGAGGCTCGCTTGCCAATCAATGCGAATATCTGTCGATTCGAGAACACCAGACTGCGTCGCCCCGTGCGCACTCATAATTGGGGAGTCCTCTCATTAAGCTTGAATGGAGCTCGCGGAGTACCGATGAATTGGAGAAGAGGACCGGCCGCCCCTAAAATCCCGGTTTCGACAGAATCACCACAATTCAGAAATCAGATCGCGAGATATTCGTTCCTCTGCGCGACGGCGGCCACCGACCAGCGGACATGGGTTTGAGAATCCTGAGCCGATGGGAAGTCGGAGAGAAATGCCATCGCGGAGAGAAATTTCGATTGAGACACCACGAGGCGAATATCCGAGTTCCCGGATAAGATTTTCGCACGATTCATGGAAACAATCGCCGATACGCCCGCGCAGCCTCCGCCCTCGGCACCGCCCTGGCCGAGTCGAGGCCAGCTGGTGGGGATATATTGGACCTTCATCAAAATGTATGTGCGTGGCTGCTTATTGCCAGTAAGTCGGTCAGTCTATCTACTCCTTAAACGGCACATGAATCTTCGTGCGGATCGAGCGATCTGTCATCAGCCGAACGGGAACGCTATGTATTATACGAGCTTCTATTAGAAAGAGCTCACTGATGGGAGTCTGACGCTCAATTTCGCGCGTGTCCAACACTCTTGGACAGAGTTCATCGCCGGGTATCGAGGGGGAAAAATTACTTCGCGACTCCTGAGTTCTGAGGGAAAGTTTGATCGCAAGGGAGGCGGCCGATAAACAAGATGTTCTGGCCGGCAGGGGGACGAGCGAAATTGCCTCTTGTAGGACCTCGGCCCTCAAGGCGAATCTCGGTCGGGCGACATTCCTGCAGGTTCGAACTTTTCTGGGCGACTCGAGAGCATCCTCTAGTAGCGCCGCGAACTGAAATCCGAATGCTCCGGACGTTTTTAGATCGATGAGGATTTTGCGGCGCATTGCCATGTTCAAACCTTGCTCCAACACCTGGAACTGCTGGACCCAGGACTCAATTTCGCTACGCATCGGTATTCTGAGGGAAATTCCAGGGGCTCATCCGTCCGAAGTAAACGTTAGGCTCTCAGATTTTGAGCGGTAGCGGAGAAACTCTTGTCGGAACACCTGTGATCCGACAGGATACGACTCGCGTGGGTGTAGGTCTGCAGAGGGTTTGAGACTCTTCAGTTCAGGTCTCGAAAAGAAGTGACGTCTTTTGAGACCTCCGGGCGGTTCCCTCGACGGGACTGGAAGCGCTCCTGACTCCGTTTGTCAGAGCTCGGTCGATCTAGGAAGAATTGTCCTCTCAGTCAGATATGTGCCAAGTACATATATCTCTCGAATTGCCTCAGATGGGTTCACTGACTCGGTCGAGATATGTCGATGACAGTAGTAGGCCCATGGGACACTCGATACTCGGCGAGATTGTGATCTGCTTCCCATGAATGACTCCCGAGAGCGTCACGTCCCGTCGAAGAGTGCTCGCAACCCCCATCAACCGGACGGAAAACAATCCACGACTTTTCAGCGAACTTCCGATTTTCCAATTTGAAGTTTCGCTCGATGATTTATTCCTGAATCGTCGTCCGTAGGATTTCCCGAGTCCGATTGGGATGAGGCTGGGATCGATTCGACTTTCCTAATTCTTTCCGCTTTCCGAAAACAGAGGGGGACCAGCAGACAATCCGGCGTCTGGCTGACTGAGTCCTTCCTCGATAAAAATCGGTATAATTGGGGAATGGGAATCGGAGGATCCAATCGACGAACCCGATTTCCGACGCTTAGTGTTTTCTGCCGGTCCTGAATGCGGAGACGCAGAGTCTCAACGAGCCCGGGACTTCGGAGTCCAGTTCGTGTCGTTCCGCCGAGACCTTTGGCAAAATTCGTTCAATACGGTTCAGGCTCCCTCGACGGTCGATGTTTTGCAGCGACGAGCAAGTATAGGCAAACGGAATTGCAGGCATCTATGTGACAAGCTCTCGAAATCCCGGCGGATGAATGAAGCTTTACGACGACATAGGCAAGAGACACGATGACGTACAACTTGAATGAGGTAATAGAACGTCACGATAACGAATACGAAACCGTAGGGAACATTTCGTGGCGCAGCGCGCTGTTCCAAATTTAACTTCGGCGAATACCCCATCCCTGCCGACTGCCGAGCCAGCTGTCCTCCAAGCCTTGTCCCCGGAGCATTCGAACGCTATTCGTTTGATATAAACTTCAATATCTCGGGGCTTCGGGGTCCTGGATTCTCCGCCTTGTTCAAAATCAATCGGAACGGTCGCCTCTTGACCTTACCATCCGTACGCGACTCGGGCCGCAGAGACCGGAGTTCGAGAGATTTCTATCCAATATGAGGGTCCGTGAATGACCCAAGGAGAAACACGATATGATTTGAGCCGATTGCGAGGATCCAGTTCTAGAACATAGGAGAAAAAACTCTTGGAGAGCGGAAAAACCCCGAAGGTCGTCTCCGAGCTCCAGCCTTGGTCAAATGCCATGGGATCATGGAGACGGCAGCGGGCTCAGAATAAAAGCGGCTTGATCCCGAAAACTTCATAAAGATTTGGCGAATTCATGATTGTTTGCGTCGGCTTGGACCGATACATGCGCGGGGACTTCGCGATTCTAATCGCTGTGCCTGGCTCCGAACGCAGGGAGCCGGAGCGTGGATCGTGGCATGGCGTTCCGTTGAGGGAAGCGCACCCGTATTTATTACTCGCTGAACCGCGGCTCGTAACATTGCCATGAGCTCGTCCCCCTTGAGGAAAGAAGTTCCATATAACGACGGAGTTGCTGTTTCCTCTTCGACCTGGAGCGGGAGCGATTCGCGTCGTTTTCACGGATCGATCATTGAGACGTAACAACATGCGGAGTCCGCATGCGTAGGGAGACTGAGCTCGAAATGCGGGAGGACAGGAACGCTCTGGAGAACGAATCGAATCGTGTCGTTGTGGACGTCTTTTCGGTCGACGACATCGGCGCAAGCCTGAATTCGAACGGAGCTTGTCCCTGTTCAACGAAATGCGTATTCGACCCTCCTTCTGCACAACTCCTCCCTTCAATTTTATATGAAGATTCAATTATGCAACCAGAACGAAATTCCTCTCGGTCGATGGAATCCGTGTACCTATATATCTGTCGGGTCTCCCACTGGCATTGGGAATCCGAAAATCTCCGAGATTATTATCGATGACTGTCATCTAATCAGTTAGGGCCACGAGCCTGCCGCTGTTTCGTAACGATCGATGGAGGACCCCTTGAGTCGCTGGATGTCCGCCGGAATTGCTGTAGAACTGAAATTGATCGTCATCGATTCAGCTCTGTAAGCGACCCACACCCCTTATGAGACATGGAGCCAGTCAGCGATCGCCCGAGGCGCATCAGTGAGTGAGTTCCCGAATCGAAAAATCGCGGAAAGTGACTCAGGAGAAGTTTCGGGTCAATAAGGATGACCTCTCACTCAGATGAGCCTCCCGATCTACGAAAGTTTCAATTAGGTAGATATGAGCGGTTCATTAGGCTCGCATGCATATCCGATTCCAGCTCTCCGATCCATATTCGTAAGATCGAGCGTTTTCGCACCTAGCACGAGTCGAGTACATTATTCAGGTTCACATTGTCCCGTTTACACAGGAGAAGCATTTAGATCTTCCACGTGAGGGCTCATGTAAGCGTTTTGGAAGTAAAATCGATTGGAAAAAGGGAATTCGGGTCTGCCACGATCCGCGAATAGAGTAAACGTTAATCGCATGGGTGGGTTGGGAGGAGCTCGACTCCCCGTCGAGAGACGATAATTGGGACGGAACGCCGTGTGGCGTGAATTCAGATAATCTCTATCTAGTCTCGTCTTCCCCTGGAAGCGTTGATCAGATGGGGCAAACGCTCACCGTGAAGTGCTCATTATGGAAAACGCTGTACACGCACTCAAGTTTCTGAACCTTCCTGTCTTACCGGAGCCGTACTAATCTCCGGAAAGATGATGGGTTCCGAGCTTAAGCCATCCAACTGCCGAGTACAAAGCCCACAATCGAACTTCCCAATACTTTCTTGAAAGTTCACTCCAATTCGCGCCAAACTGAGTCGGGAGACATGCCGAGTCACAGAAAGCTGTCAATGTCGAATAATATTGTGATGACAGTGATGACTTTCAGGCCTCGTCAAGCTACTCCCATCTCGAAAACCTCGGTAGGATTCTAGAGGGTGTGTCGGCGTCTGAGGATCGAATTGTATTCTCTGCCTCACCGAGCGTCGATAGGGACAGCCGATCATTTCGAATTATTCTCGATTGCCGATCCGGCAGCGGAGGGCTCATTGAATTCGAGTCATCCATTGTAAGGACCTCGAAGAGCGATGGAGCTTCATTTTCGAAACATTCCCGAGGATTCGATGCTTCCCTCGACCAGAGTCCCTCGTACGACGATACGTGGAGTAAGCGCTGTGTCGGAGTCGAAATCGACATCCTCAGCTGGAACGCTGCTGCTGAACGAGTAGTCAAGCGATTTCTCGCCTAACTAACGATAGCTGTCATGATTCCTCTCGCGTCTCGGGAACTTCACATTATCCCTTCCTCAGAGAAGGCTCATTCACGGCGTACGTCATAGTCTCAAGCTTGTCGCAGCCGGTTCTTCTCGAAATACCGGTTGCGTCGAATTCTTCCGCGAGCATCGATCCCCATTCCAGCCATCGCGAGTCCTCTGAGACCCCACGGAGAATCTTGGCGTCGGAGTCGAGAGAAGATCTTGTAGCTTGGGACCCAATTAGGATCTTTTGATACATCGTTGTCACGGGAAAACAAGTTAGATCAGAGTCGAGGAAACGGCAGCCGTTTGCCACAATGAGCCGGACATCGCGTATCCTTCTGGTGAGGCAGAGCTCTGACGCGAAATCAGCTTGTTCTTGGCAAATTTCCCAACTCTGGCGTCGCTCCGTCCTCTCTCCAGTCGGTACCCGGGGAAAGTTCTCGAACTCTCCTCGCATAGTTCAGTGGGGCACTCAGATTCGCATGCTGAACGAAGAGGTTTTCGCTTGTCCAAAAGATGGATCGCGGAGCTCGGGGCTCAGTCAGCGCGGAGGATCGATGCTCCCATGCCCAGCGTCGGGACTTCAGGATCCTGTCGAGGACACGAACCGCAACACAATCGGATCGGAGGTCGAGCTAGAGGCTACTTTGACGTCTTGATGTTTATTTCAAAGGGCTTGTGAATAACTGATGAGCGCACGGCTCCGGTGAATGATAGAATTCGCTTCATTGCGCCTCCTGGGGCTCCCGGGGGCACTATTCGATTCGGAGGCAATTCGCACCTGTCGAAGCTGTCAGATCCGGAAGAGAGCTGACATTTACCGTCTCATCCATTCGACAGTTCCGGTCTCCGCGGATGTTGGCAGCTGCGGAGAAATGTCATGAAAGAAAGCATTCCTACTTCCGTTTTTCTATTTTCCGTTCTCTTCTTGTGGTCCCGAATTTCCCTTTCTATTAGGCTGCCGAATCGATTCGATACATTGTCTCATTCGTGTCATTCGGAAAGATTGTCGGCCGCTGAGAAAATATGGAGAGATGTCGTGATGTTGGGACCGGTTGATGCCGGATCGGCTCATTCCGGGAACGATCAGAGTGTTCCCCAAAATAAATCTGTCCCGGAAGTCTTCGAGGCGACCTTTGTGGAATTCAGTTCGCTGTGTGAAGCTCCAACATCTGTTCGTGAACTGTATTCCAAGTGCGTGACTCCGGCTTAGCGCTTCTGAAAGCAAGCAAACTTTTCGACCACTTTGTCGGGTACTGCATGAGAAGACGGGCGGAGGGAAAGAATTAGTGAGGACGAAGGATTTCGTCGGAACAGAACTTTTCTCTACCAATGAGGTCAGCCCCCAAATGTGACGAGTTCATTCAAGTCCGAACTTGATGCGGCGGAATTCCCTGCCTCACGGCTCACGCGCCATATAGTGAGGAAAGATGAGGTCGATGTAGAGTTGAAAGAGACCCGAGCCGATAACGAAGGGCTCGAGAGAAATGGGCAATACTTGGGACACGGTCTCCCACCTAGCCTTAGGTCCCGAGCAGGGGAAAACCTGTCCTACAGAGTTGAATTTTAAGGGCGGTGGGCGGGAATCCTCGGCTCATCACTAGGAATCGAGTCTTACTCCTGATGAGATTCCGGGGGGCAGATATAATTCGCGCACATGGGAACGGCAAGGAGAAGTGGACTCGGACAAGTCAGAATAAACAGAACGGAATCTCACTGACGACTTCAGGGGAAAGGACTCTCGCGGGAATTTCTGACAATGAAAATCGGAGTAGCACATGAATGTGTTCCTGAGCGCAAGACCAAAAGAAAATCCGGTGGGAGCCTTCTTGCTTGATGAGATTTTGACGAGCTCTAGATCCGGAAGAATTTCTGGAGAGCATTTCCGAGCCGCAGCGACATCCAGCTTCGCCGTGCATATTGGCGGATACAGAATGCGAAGTCAATGCAAGCCCCCGCATGGCTAGAAAACACCGCAACGAGCAAGTCAGCTCGATTCAACCGATCCTCACCGCGACCATCATGTGAATCGGTTGCCATGTTCCTCCTGAATCGACGACCGAGATCCCAGGAGACCAGAAGATCTCACCAGTCGCCGCACTGGAGTTGATCCGTCCGGACCGCGGTATGGGTTCTCCTGACAGAGTGAGGTCTCCATGTGCTGCAGACGCATAAGGACTCGCGAAGTAATGTTCCTAATTCGAGTGCGAGACTGAGAAATCCAACCTAGACTCAGATTCCGTGGGAAAGGGGAACATCAATAAGCATTCAACAGAGGACAGCTCCGGTCCTCCGTCCGGTCTCAACCTCTGACGGATGTCTTAATCGCCGAGATCGCTGACTCCGAGTACAGTGCTCAATAGCTCGTGGCTTCTGAAGCCTTAGAATCGTTCATGACCTCTGGGAAACCTCATCGGCACGGGGTCAAGAGAAGTGATTGAGAGCCTCGCGAGGACGCGGGAGAGGGGGGAGTATAATCGTCAAAGAGAAGGCACAAGTTAGGGGATGGCACAAGTGATCCCGCATCGGAATTACCCCGAATACTGATATCGAATCATCGGCGCACATCAACTCCGACCGAATTAATTGCCACGCTTCCCTGGAGCCTCATTTCGCTGCACGTGCGATGCAGCAAACTTTCGGCAGCCTGCGGCGATTCTCTCGGCGGACGCAGACGTAGTCCACGTTTTCCCTCGATTTTCGGGCTCATCGCCGTTGATCAGCTCCTGTGTCAGCCCAGGAACGTAAAGCTCCGAGTAGGTAGGTAAGTTTGTGCAATTGTGGATTCAGCAAGAAAAAATTCGGTATCGATGTGCCGATTTCATGGAATCATCCTGATGTGAGGCCCGCTACCTCCCCCTTGCAATTCCGTCCCAGACGTATAAATCGAGAGCCCCAGCTCGGCAGTGCCGCGCCGGTGGGATTGCGTGGGTCGAGTATTGACTGGCTGAGGACAGGAAATGACTGCGAAGTCAATTTTGGAAAAGTAATTTCGCTCTAACATAATGCAGCCGAGCGAGCGAAGCAAGAGGCGCTGAAGAACTGCGTCCCGTCAGATTCGATGGCAACAGATGAGCGTTCTTCGGGATGCTCGGTGGAAGTCCAAAATGAACAAGATATCAGAACAGTGAATCTTCCCTGCTTGGGTACATTTTCGACTTCTCCGCCGAGGAAAGAGGGGGACCACAAGGGCTCGAGTCAGAGCGCTCTGGAGCGGAGTCTTTTACGGGGCGTATCAGAGTATTCACTGACCTGACCTCCGTTGCCCTCCATCTTACCCGTTTTCTGTCTTCGTCTTCCAGGAAATCTAACGCTATGGCTTGGGGCGATCAGCGTGCGTCTACTCTCGTACTTGGCTTCGTTTGCATCGTCCTCCTAAATGCTTTGACCGCTGCGACCGCTCAAGCAGTTGACGGGAAGGAAGAGAAGAAACTTCAGAGGCTGGACCAGAACTCCGCTTCTCCCGGTGAGTTTTGAAATTCTCTCTTGCTCTCTCCTCTCCTGCCATCTCCTCCTCATTTCTCTATGGCAAAAATGTTTCGAAGAGGCCACTAATAAGGGGCCACCTAATGAGAGCCTCGACTTGCCCATTGAGCCGAGACGGTCACCACGGAACAATAGCGACAATGGAAGACTTCCGTTATCTGGAGCAATGGAATTCCCGACCGACTGATAACTGGTGCTGCAAGCAAGCTACAACAAGTCCCTCCGAAACTAGTTACTTGGAGGCTCTTGAATTGGAGGGAATCACTGAGTTTCGAGATCAAAGATTTCCCAAGAGAAAGGTTCAATTATTCCCAACTCCGAGTCCTCCATCGCCTCGCAAACCGATAGTACTGAGACCGCCTAGTTGCACAAGATCCCCTGAGCACGGATTTCCCTTTTCCTCGTTAATCCGCGAAATCAGAGCCGACGAAGTTCGAGTTCGCGGAGCCAATCGGTATCGAGTCGCGAGTACCGTTTCAACCCCGAAGCTGATTGGATCTCGACGTCACGGTTTCCTTTTACTGAAACTCTAGCACGCCTGTCATCGGAGACGCTCACACTCGACCGATAGAGATTCCACTGGGAAAGTTCGAGCTCCCCGGGAGAGGGGACGAGTTCTTCCCGCTCGGGGAACTCGGGGTTGAACCAACGTTTCATCGTCGCGTTGCCGAACTTGACATGATCTCACCTCGGAGGAACGAAAGTGGGAAAAAACAGTAGAGAATATTTGCTTCTACTGAGTTCCTCGTCACACAGCGCGGTACGACGAATATCGCGATGTTCCGTCAGCCTCGCCGAGCAGCATGCTTTGTCTCATTCCCCGTGGATTTATCCCTACCTACGCGTAGGAAGGAGATCTGATTTATTTGAGGGAGTACCGTTTGACGGAACACTCCCCCGGTATGCCACGGGAGCCCCACCCACCGAGGGAGCACGAGCCGACCATGAAGCTTCTGCGTTGGTCCTCGATCGCGGAACAAACATAATAATACCATGTTGCACGAGGGATCGAATTCTTCACTCGTGTAAATAGACTTGCCCGCTACGGAGCTCAGCTACAATGGCGCATTGCGGGGGAGGGGTTGGGAGATGGGTATCGATAAGGTTCATAAACTTTCGGGATCCCCATCTACGGATGATTCCAGCGCACGGCGCGCCGCACCTGCGCGAATGTTCTGGCGGAGCTTCCGATCCTCCACGGATCCATATCGCAAACTGTGGTGGTAATTGCGAACATTCCAAGGGAGCGGAGGCCGCACACCCCGCATGCCGAGTCGCACGGTGAGACTTGAGCGACCGCCGTCGACGACGCACCTCCAGAGGAATCCGGAGTTCCCGTTCGACTCTCTTGGAGCCATTGAGCTTGGCTACGGATCCTCGGAGCCGATCCCAGCGAGTCAGAACTCAGCTTCTCGACTCGCCCGGACGGAACGGAAAGCAGAGGCTGTTGTCAGCAGAGCTTCGGACGATCCTTCTGCTGTTCTTGTTCTGACTGCTAAGATTGTTGATGTTTTTGATGTGGATATGCGCTTTTGACGGCCGCTATTCGCAGTGACGTGGTCGTCCATGTAATAGGCTCGCGGGCGGATTATCCCCGAAACAGAATAAATCACTTAGAGAATCCTCCGTCGTATCCCTCATCGTATTATGTCGCGGTCGCTCCCTCCATGGCTTTGTGGAGATCTGATGGAACGCGCGCGGGAGCGATCCCGTTCAGTGTTTTTCCTCCCCATTGGTGATCTCGAGCGGCAACATCGAAATTGAATAACACAGTGTGACGTAGGATCCGCGGTGTATCCGCCGATGCTCGCAGAATGTTCGAGCGGTCAGCTAAAAAAGGTCCCATCCGTGTCAAAATTCTGTTGAGCGCTCCTCGCTAGGGGGATTCGAAACTCCGCGATCAGGCTTCCCGTTCAATTATTCGGTTACGTCAATCGTTCTCTGACGGAGTTTAGAGACTCCGGGCCTGCAGCGCTCAGCAATCAGTTTCCATTCCGATCCGGAACTCTGCTTTTGGTTTGAACGCTCCACGAGATCATAAATCGTTCGGTTTCTCGCTGCTGCTTCTCCCATGAAATACTCTGGAAGACTTGAAGGTTCGGCACAGACCACTCGGCGTTTCTGGCCTTTCCGTGTGCTCCAGCCTTCTCATTCCCCGCTGTTTGAATAGGGAATTAATTTTTTTTCCGGCATGCTTCCCTCCAGCCGGGAAAATCCCTTCCCACCAAGCCGCACGCACAAGAGTGTACGCCTCAGGCTCCCCAGCTTCCCATCGCCAAGCCGTTCCTTCAATGATCTTAATCTTAGCGGGAAAGAAACTTGATCCCTGAACTTTCCCACCGAGTCGCCGACGATATAAACCACTCCCTCTCGATACGAGGAATCTCATGAAGACATTGCTCCGGGTGTACCGTCCTCACGCAACACGCCACGCGTCACGTAAATTGCGATGGCCCTAGAGGGCAGGAGAGAAGAAGTGTGTCAACCGTTAGTTCCGGATTACGTAGAGAATCCACCTCCCGCTGGAAATCCGATACGAAAAAGGTTTCCCTCGTTGATCAGTTGCTGACTTCGGAATCGTGCCATGCACCAGGTAAAACTTGGGTTCCCAGGTTTTGAGTTCGCTCGCGCAATTTCGCGTCGGGACCGACAGCTCGAGCCTCAAAAAATTGGGAATAATCAAGAACGACGCCGTCACGGTCGGGACCGGCTCATTTCCGACGCAGCCATGACATATGAGACGCTCAGCCGCTCGAATTCCGCGCCCACGTCGTAATTTAGACCGAAGGAACCGCCGTCGGCCGGACCACGTCGCTACGGCGACGTCTGCTACGAAGTCCTTCGCTCAGCGAGTACGAAAGCCTCCGTAGGCGCGAACGCCAGGAATTGGAGCCGCTACATACAGAGAATCCCCGAAGGAGGCGGCCGGCGGCGCGCGCGAGCTCCGCCGGAATGTAATTAAGTGAGATGCTAAACCCCTTCTTTGTGACGTTCGTTGGCCCGGACAGCGAACAGAACTTGCTTTTAATTGCTGTTCATTCTTCGCGCGAGTCTCGGGTCTGTTTTTCTCATTTCGCTTCTCTCCGACCTGCCAGGCGCCTACATTAGGCGACCTCTGTGTGTCTGCGTACTGTTGTCAAGCGGTGCCTGGGCGCTCCGGTCACTTTCCGCGCACCTAGATGCCGACGAGTTTATCCGAGCGACCAATACACCGTTTGGCGCTTGGACGCCCCGACGCGTGGGCATAACATAAATCCTCCCTGAGCCCGGGGACGCGTCTAAAGTGTCGATTTCCTGCACGGGTAAGTCGCAGATCGGGTCCAGCGCTCTCCTTGTTGACACCTGTGGAGCTCGCCGGACTGGTCGGAGCCTTTGTGAGTCGATTTCGGCGAGCCTCGGTAGTGCTCGCTATTTTCCTCGGCAGCCTCCTGGCGAGCCGGCACGGCGCGACATCACTTCCACGGAATTCGTCTAATTTGTCCTCCTGGGCCTCGCAAGTTGTGCCGTCCAATGACGTCTAACGAAATCGACTCACAAATAGACAGACACTCTAGGCCGCCGAGGGATAGCTAAGCACTCTTTCGGGTCGGGCCATTGTCGTTAGTGAATGAGAATATTTCAACACGTCAAGAGAGGCTTAGGTGAATAGAAGACGGAGCCAATCACTGTCGCTTTCAACTCCCGTCAACGTTCAAAAAAAAAAACTCGCTGACACGATCGGTCGTTGACAGGGTACTGTCCGGCCAACTCTCCAAGCGTCCGGAAGCCAACGGGAGGGGAGGACAGAGTCGACGTCGACAAGTAGAGCCGCCTTCCGACAGTGTACTTTGACGGAAGGAGTTGTGAGCGAAAAGGAAACTCTCTCTCTCTCTCTCTCTGAAGGAAGGGGACCGATCAGACTCCGCGCGGTATTGACTAGAACCGAGAGCGCGATTCATTTATGTCTTTTTGTTATCAGAGTCTCCCCTGCCGCGACCGGCCAGCCCAAGAGTGGAAAGGAAAGATTGTCCTCTCCTCAAGTGGGCCGGTACTCGGCGTGCATCCAATCTCGATAAAGCAATCCGTTCTCTTTGATGATTGTTGCTGCTTGACGATCAACGACGAAATTACTCCGAGACCTAGCCCGCAATAAACGCCGCGAGACTCTTTCCCGTAATTTGCTTCGTCGAGGATTAGTTACTTCTCGGGAAGACGGCAGCCGCTACTCAGTCAGTCGAGCTGTTAGGCCGTCATCAAGGTCTCCCGGGTTGAAACCTCCTATTCGCCATCTGCGCTGCATCCGACGATCCGCAACCGTTCTAGTCCAGCAGCACAATCCCTCTGCCCAATTGTCTACTGAATCCCGAGATGATTCGCATATGATTGGAAGGATGAGCGAGACTGTGATCCCTTATCGGTGGATGTGCGCGTGAGGAAATTCAGTTCGCGGTGTACGATGGCGTCCCCGCAGTGCATCTCCCCGTGCGCGGGGCTGAATTACTGCTGCGGCGAGCTTCGTCTGACATACGATGTATTTTTTGCTCCCAGGAGGGAGCAACTCGATTATGTTCGGCGATAAATAATCACCGGAGACGGGGCGGGAGTGTCATCCTCAGCCCTCAGCCATTCCGGCGGGGAAAAGTGATTCTTCGGACTGGGCGAACAAGGGTCGTTCGGAGCTCGCGAATCCGTTTTGAGCTAACCACCACATAGGGACGGAGCAAATTCAATTGTCCGCCCTCAGCGGAGATCAAACACAATTCCCCGACGGCCGCCTCGCGTGCAACATCGCGATCTGGCTACGCTGTTGCATCGTCAGTACGTCCTCCATCCGTCTGGGGTTTTCTCGTTTGTTCTCGCGCAGCTCCCGGTGAAGGTCGAAGCAGAGAAAAGACTCGCGGCACCGGAACAGGGAGTCGGGATTTAGAAACACCTCGAGGCTGGGATCTGATGTTTTTCGACAAGATAAGCACAACTGCTTTCGAGGGTCCTTCCCATGAACGAGTGGAAGGATGCGCTCCATTGTTTACCTTAGGACGACGGCAACAAAAGAGAAATTGAACTTGTTATCTTTGCGGGCGGAGAAGAATAAGCTGGGAGTGTTGTCATATCACGGAAAAAATACGAGCGCTCTCATGCTGCACCGATAGGAGTCTCAATGAGAGCCGGGAGCCTCGCTTGGGTGCAGCCTCACTCCGACCCTAAACCTTCGTTAACGTATCACGTATCTTGGTGTATTAATGCGCTCTAGCTCTTCCTCACTCGGATCATGAGCGACCTCTGTCTGTTTGACCGAGGGACCGCCTCTTGGAAGATTTTTCAGCGAGGACTTCCACGAAGTGTCACGTTTGCGTAGATCAGGGGCTCCCAGAAGGGGGTCTAGGTCCCGGCTCCCGCTCTCAAGGGTCCAGAAAGGTCGGTGGAGATAAGTTATGTCGTGGTCCTATGGAGAATATATTCAGCTTGGCCTGCAAGAGTATCGACTAGCCGGAGGGTCTGGGAATTCCTCACAATTTTAAGAGGGCCCATCCAAGGAAAAAGTGGAAAATATCATCTGTCTGGCGAAGCGACTGACAAATACTCCTGGAGTGAGACCGCGAGGGGTCCCGAGCATGGTCGAGGACATCGGCGGGGGTCACGCGCTGCTGGAAAGAAATCGGGAATCGCAGGCATGGATGGTTCTCTTCCGATGTCGGAAGAAAAGACGCTGCTCCGCAGAAGCGCTGCTTGAGCAGACATTCAATGTCGATTTCATCTCATCGCGATTTCCGCCGGCGGCTCAGAGACACACCCTTGCTCGCCATCGATACGACGAGACGGAAAAGATTTGCTGGACGTAATGTGAGGAGAGAATAACTGCGCTCTTAACAAGGTAATTATTTGCAGAAATCGATGAGGGGACCCTGAACGCTATTCGAAGCATTCTCTCCGAGGAGGAGCGTCTCCTCAGATACCTGAGCCCGAGTGACAGCTCTGAATTTGAGCCAGCGATGCAAAAGTACGTACCATTTGAGAGAACGAGTTGGCACCCTTTTCTGTTGTCGAGAGTGCTCTGTGGAGTTATTTTTTTTCCGAATATATATCGCCGATTAGACGCCATCATCACTGAAACGGCCAAGCTTTCGTCGCCGATTTGCTCTGATAAGCTTGTACAGATGCAGTGTAATCGCTTATCCGAATTCCGTAGGAACATATTGGGGTGTCTTGCCTCGTCAGATTCTTTCCGGAACGGTTCGAGGGAAGACGACATCTTGACCCATTTGTGTCCGCTCCCCTCTGCCGGAACAGGCGTTCCTCCCAATAGTCACCGCTTGGCTCGACGCTCACCCATGATGACTTTGGACCGATCGAACATGCAAACTCGTACTCAACCAAGCCGGTTTCCAATTTCTGACTTGTCCCTTCCGAGAATCATTCGTCTTCCCAAAGATCTCCTCACGCTGAAATTCCTCCCCCTTTTCGCTTGTGCATTATTCGAGATAAGATTCTGCGCGTGAAGTTTGTGCATGACTACACTATCATCTTCTCTCAGCCGCTCGATAGTGCGCCGAACTCTTTCTCCTGATGATCGATCTCGTTCGGAAGATGTTGTTTTCGCAGAGACTGCGGCTTTTAATCTCGATGCTCAGCTCCGGAGTTCGCTTAATCCGAGCACAGACTCCTGGATCGCTATGATAAGAGCAGATTAAAAGCATTCCCCTCGCAATAAAGTCTCGCTTATCAAGAGCCGGTGCGATATCTCACCCAGCAAGTGGGTCAAACTCTAGCTCGGTTATTTTGATGAATGAAGAGCTTTGACCAAGAAAAGTGTCTCTCGTAGTTCTCGATATCTCTTCGGAGACGGGATACCTACGTCAAATCTCGAGCAGGAAGGGCTACAGAGGCAATAGAGAGTGGTCTGCTTGATGTCATGTGACATTTCAGCGGCAGGTCTAGACGGTGCAGTTCTCCGCGACTCCTGCACTTCCGAGCGTCAATTACTGTCCTAAATGGAATTTCAGCAATTTCGCCTTATTGTATCTTGGGCAGTCGTGAGACCCGGTCGAGCGTAACTTCAAACAGTCTTCGCTCGCCGTCAGCCCTGGGGTGATGATTGTTTAGCCAGGCGTGAGAAAGACCGAGAGCCCGCTGGAAACCGGCTCCAGGCCATTTTCAACGACGCCGTCCGACCGGACTCGCCATTTACGAGCAAGCGCGCGGGCAACTGTTGACGCAAAATGAGAACTTCGAGAACGCGATGTAGCGTCGGGGACTCGAACAGAAATGAATATACGGGCTCGTTTGCGCTCAGCGTGATTCTCCAGCACGAAGTGCTTTGCCTAGATCTTTGAAAGATAGGAGAAGGCAAAAAGAGGAGGCATAGGCGAAGGAGATATGCGTCGCTTTCCGCGGAAAGTGTCTTCGCTTGCTCGAAGGACGACGACCGTGAATATTGTGGACTTATGCCTCGCTTCCGGCCGTTGCAAAGAGTTCCCAAGAGCTTCTGGTGAATTCTCCATGAACATCCCAACGCTTCGGTATGATATCCTCGTTGCGTCCTTTTCCAACTTCTTGTCAGCGAAGCTCCCGCTATTCCCTCGAACAGATCATTCCGAAGGAAGCGTCTCGAGAGGGAACCAAGGCGGTCGACGCCCTGTCGCGACGCGCAGAACGTGAGCTGTGTTTGAGCTCCAGGCTTTTCCCTCTCAACTAGTGCGTCAATTGAGTTTGATTCGGAGCTGCTCCCCAGCACATTTAGCCGAGTTCATTAGAGTTCAGCCTTATCCGACCAACGGAGTCGCCGGCTGGTCTCGAGCTCCATGGAAATTGAGTTCCGTCCGGTCGCCTGCTAAGTTATCGAACGTTGCCAATAGAGAAGACGAGCTCGTTCGTCGCCAGCTCCTTCGTCCATCCGCTCATCTAATCTTGCTTCTAATGCGTTGAGCAAATATGAGCCAACAGCTTGGCGGTAGCTTGTCGTCGGCTAAACTTAATTCAATATGGAGAGCCGTCGCCGCCTTCCGCCCCCTTTTCTTCCACCGCCGGCCGTCTTCGCCGCCTCTCCCGCGGTCGAACGGAGACTTTGAAAGCCGTGCGACGCCATATTCCTGCCGTAGGCGCCAATGACGAAATGGAATCGACTTCAGACGCGAGCTCTCAATTCACAGAGCGCAACAGGGCGATCGGCGCGCCATTACGAAGGCGTAAAATGGGAAGTTGCGGCCAAGATCGAGCTCGCTCACCGGTACCGAAGTCGGCCACTCCCGGAATTACGTCGAAAACAACGGTCGCTTGAAGTTTCGCCGGAACTCCACCAAGTTCGGCGGCAGTTTAGTAGCGGAGACCAGAAAGTTTCCTTGACTGCGGAAAAAAGCTGGCTGGGACTCCGAACACGCTGCGCACTCGCAGACAGACACGGAGACTGCAAGACCGCCACGAACATCGCAGCCGAGTGTACGGCCCCGATTTGGATGCAAATTCCTGTTCTCTGACATTTCCACAGATGCTCACGGCAGTGTTCTGTCGACAAGTGGATCCTTTCAGGCTACTCTTGATGATGCTCGGCTCGGTGGATGTAGTCCATCCTTGTCTAAGCAATCTGTCCATTCAGCGAAAAACCAATTGTTTCCGAGCCCCGCGAGAAGGTCAGGCCTTATTATAATGCGTGGGTGAGCTGCACTTCACCCGTTGGACGCTCATGCCGGATCTGCATCAGGCATTCCCACCGCTGGGAGAAGGCTTCGCTCTGCGGAATGGCATTGCGTATCTACGCGTTGGGATACCCGTGATATTAATGTCAGAATATCAATGATACACGAGCTGATCTTAAATGCGTGTTCGGGAGAACAACAGTTTAGACAGATCATCTGTTTGAGCCTGCGGATAGGGGAGGCCTGACGGGCCTGTGATGTCGGGCGGATAGGGATCGGGGAATACGAGCTTGAATGTCACTGAGTTTCACTCAAATATCGCTTCAGCCTCGCCGAGCTGTTTTTACTATTTGGTGGAGCACTTCCGGCGGTTGCGTTTTCCTTCTTGACCGTGGACTGCTTCGTTCCGACTCGGGATGTAGGAACTACTGCTCGTTGCTCTTGATAAAGCAATATGCGGCTGCATGTTCCGCGAGTATGTGATGCATGAACTCGTGTGAGTGTCATCTCATCAGTATGTATGTATGTACGAACGGACGTACGTCGTTCACATCCAGGGGTGCCGTATGAGTCGCCAACAGGGTCTATGCTGTAATTCCAGACGACGATCTATTTCTAGACGGAGCTGTCTTCGTCGCGGAGCCAGCTGCGACGCCAGGCCCCACGACTGCTGCGAATACTCCGCGTGCCGCTGCAACCTCTGGGGGACCAACTGCCGCTGCCAACGCGCGGGACTCCTCCAGCGTCTTGGTTAGAAACTCGCCGAACGCCACGAGATGCAGACGAACGAGCGACGGCGCGCCCACACAGGAACCGACCCGGACCGGAAAACATTTCTTGGACACTCCCACGTGACAACTCATCTCCACGGAGAACGGTAGATTCATTCGGAGAGCGGACTCTGCACTAACTCAGGAAGCCCCGTCGATGACCATGATAGGTTGTTCTACTATTCGGCTCGAGATCGGCTTCTTCAGATGAATGCTAATTCTATCCGAGGAAATTCTATCGAGCACCCCGAAAGGCGGCGGAGAGATACTCAGTCGCCACCGTTGAGACCCAACCAGTGAAGAAGTTAATCCGATCTTCAAATCGTTTCCGAACTCGCAGTCCGAATGCCTCTCCTTCTATGTTTGTCCAGCTCCGAATCGGGAGCACGACTTGGATAAAAATGATCCTTTGGCCGTAACTTCGGGGCACGAACTCTGACATTTAGGAACTATACTATAGCGCTCGTAGCAACTAGACCTTAGAGACTCACACGGTGTTGTTCCCAGGAAAAAATGACTCGCGAAGTTGTCAGACATCCTTATCATTCAAAAGCAACAACCCGAACAGGGGCTATGGAAAGCTAGGGGAAACGTCTGACACGTCCGACGAACGTGTTATGATTCCGAGAAAAGCGAAATAGTCGAGAAGTCTAGAAATGTGAACAAACTCAGAGGAATGTCAACATCCTCGCTGTATCAGCTGGTCGGTGCACGGAGTAAAACAGTCCCCAACGAATTATGGACTCCGAGCATCGAGCAAAAAAAAATGGATGATACTCATGAAGTCGATCGCAGAGAAGGTGGTGCTTGCAGGGTTGCCCTCGACGACCAACTCGAACATTGCCGTTGTTGAACATGCAGAGATCATTCCTACTTGAACATCGATAGCCTGAACGTCGTCTCTGCCAACGACGATCTTCGTTAAGTCATCAAGATGAGACACTACTATCAGTTAAGAGATGAGATGATGTCTTGAGAGAATATAACAACAACAATCCCATCAAGAACAACAAACACGTTAGCGAAGGAACCATCCAGAACGTGAATGGAGAACAATGATCATCATATATTATATTCGGAGTTGATATCGACAATGATGACGATAATAATAATTATGAAGACGCTCTAAAATATCATGACGGCGATTACTTGCTGGAAATCTTACCGACTAACGTTGCTCCTCCTCGCTTTCATCCGTGCTATGCTTTTTACGTGCTCGGGGTAATGATTTATTTCGGAAGACGACGTCATACATAACTTCTCTCGCCTTCGGACCGATCTAAAAACAGGGAGAAATCTCACACGAGAGAGACACGTCGATCCGCGTCGAACGGACTCACTTCGCCGTAGATGCCGTGGGAGTCGGCTTATCGGAGGATCGGAGTATTTTTTATCCTTCGGTCGATGTATGCACCGATTCGAGGGATGATCGGCCTGTCGAGCCGTTTATGTTACAGTTGCCACCGGATGGGATTACCATGCGGAATTCTATTCTCTATGAAGACCAGGGACGGGCCATCGACTTGACATCGAGCTAGAACGTTCCTCCCCTCTTGATCAGCACGTTCTGTCGGAATAAATTCTCACCCGAGAGCTTGCCTTCATCCTTCGAATAGGCAGAGTCTCACCACGTCTATGCAGAGGACGTGTTCTGGACATGTCCGGGATCGATTCGAGAGTCTGCTGATATTCTGAACGAATTCGGAATTTCGAGTACCTACTTCGAGCACAAGCAGCGTATTGACTTATCGTGCTGAGAGGGAAGGGAGAACGGCGAATTCCAGCGTTGTGTTGAAAAGCTTATCTGTCCACCTACCGTGACGTAGTGTCGTGCGAGAGAGAAAAACCAGATTACTCAACCGGCTTCGATCAAACGAGTGCGGTTATCTTCTTCGTCACAGCAAACTACTGTAATGGAGGTGATCAGAATCAGAATAAATATCCGTCGTACTTAAGTTCCCGCTGCGCAATCCCGAATATTTTCTCTAGCTAAGAATCGACTTCGATCCAAGATCGAAGTACAGAAGGGAAAACGGTGAGTCTGCAGGGGATAAGCTCTTCGGGTTCATGCGAATGGAGGGAGACTGCGCTCCCAGTTGAGCAAGAAGGGCGGAACCAAGAGAGCGGATTTGAACAACATCCCCGGTACTGGAGGATCCTTTCAGAATTTTCGCTCCGGATACGGCATAGGTTTCTGCTGGGGGGCCTCGGCGTCACCGCGGCAAGACTTCCGTATTAGCGCCCGACAGACAGACTCGTTTTTCTAGATTTTCCAGGGAGTCTTCGGTGAGATATCGGAATGTCAACAATTGTTATTTCTCTACTCTGGCTCTTGTAGAAGGACCTCCTCGGGACATCTACGGAAATCTTGAACAAAATTTCATACCTGAAACGAATTTTCCTCGGCGGATGTCATCCGACGTCATCCCTAAAAGACGCCACTTTCTCAACATTCCATAAAAATATGCACACTTCATCATGAAATTTCACACTCATCAACAAAGTTAGACGGAGCTCGACGTTCGCGGGTTCGCCTCGGCATACGTCATAAACACCTCGGGGCTAGACATTCTATTCGCCGGATGCAGCGCCCAAAAATGAAGTCACAAGTTCCGTGTCCGCTCGAATCCCAGAAAAGATAATAGACCCGAGGTGGAAAGCTCGCGGCCTCGTAGCAGACGTGAGCTGCAATCCCGAATCGTAGGAGGGGTCAGGTTGCACAAGAACATACAACGCACAAGAACCACAGAAACGCGAGAGTCGATACGCTCTTTTGGAGCGAAGGAGCAGCATGTATAGGATTCGATCAATTTATCCCCGAGAGACTCGCACATCGTGCACATTCGTTCATGGGAACCTCGGATTGACGCGGATGAAGATGCACCATCGACCAAGCACCATCGACCAAGCACCATCGACTCTGCGAGATCTCAAGTCAGGAGACGGCGAGAGAAGCCGTCTATGCCGAGAAAGGCACAGCAGCGAGACCTCTGACTCCGACTGAAGCCGGTTGAGTGAAATTATTGAGTCCGGTCACCTTGAAGATACGTCCGGGAACCAAACTAGGTCCGAGTCGGGGGACTGCAATCCAAACAGGTCGAAAGCAAAGAAAACGAGGTGGCGCTGGACGGAGCGAATTATATTGAGGCGTCCCTCGATATGGAGCCGACACGCAAGCCTTTCAATGAGGAGGAACATATTTCCGTGTTCTCGTGCTTAATTGTGACAATGCGAGCCCTCTTGCCCGCCCAGTTGTACCGTTTTTCCAGCTCCTCGACTCTGCTCTCAAAGGTGAATCTACATATAAGAATGGATCAGGTGTGCAACGGAGCGCCGGCAAGCGACGCTCGGAAAGTACGGAAGCCTGATCCACGGAGAGATCAGAGACAATAATCCCTCTATGCCTCGAGAGACCCGCAACTCCGCTCTGTCAGATTAGTGCACAACCTGATGGTAGATGATTGCGGATGCGGAATGCTCGAGGATGAGCGACTGGCAAGCGACTCTCCAATGTCATCTTCTCCGAGAGAGATTCCTTTTCGCGGAATGAATCTTCCCATACCGCCGCTGTCACGCACATGAAGTACACGTATCGGCCCTCCTACAATCCGCCGCGGATCGAGTTCAGCTCCCACATCAGGGGGAGGAATTCTCTCCCATCCAATGCTCTCCTTGAAAGCTGTAACCCTTTAGAACTTTATGAGAATTCCTCGGAGGAGACCTCGACACCCAGAGCTACTTACAGCCGGAGAGAGATCGAGTCTGCGCAGTTTAAGAGCCTTCCTGGAGCCCGAAGAGTCGCGGAGCATCGGCGGATAGGAAAATATTTATTGCAAAACTAGCTAATTGGTGAGTCTGATCTGGGTGCGGAGGTGGCCAAATCATTTTGAGTGGTAGCGGAGGCGAATCTCCATAGCTGAGAACTGCGCCGCGTCGCGCTTGTTCTCACCATACCCCGACGCGATCGGGATGCACGTGAGAATGCAGAGGATCGTTCAACCTCGTTCAGTGGAATCCACCTTCATGCATGACATCCACAACGTGCTCAGCAGTCACGGAGTCTCCTTGAGGCCCGAAAAAAAGAAGGACGCTGCATTTCGATACCTGAATTGAAGTATCACGCCTCTCCGCGAGAATTTTCCATGCGCGAGGACGTCTCACGCAAATATGATCAGAATTCAAGACTCTTCAGTCCGGGGGATTCCAGGACGCAGGATACACTCCTGTCCCCGAGCGGGTCGGGGAGAAATACTTAGACCTACGGAATCCTGACTAATTATCATCCGGAGCTATCCATGACCACCCGGATTTTAATCCGGGTCGGAAACCTTCGAGGGATTCCGCCTTCCCCTGGCTCAGCCTGAAATCGCGATTCAGGAGGAGCATACGATCTTGCAATCCGCGGCTTCAGGTACTTATGGTGAGCTCCAAGGATTTGCGTCCGGAGCGGAACAGGGCGGAACCGACGCGGCTCCTATCTCAGCCCCTCTGACGGGTCTATCAGACTGAGAGCACCCGAAATCAGCACAGAGAGGCCATCTGAGGAGGGTCTTGAAGGAGTGCCTGTGATTCGAGGAACTCATGCGTCCAACGGTCTCTTCAAAGGAATATACGCACGCAACCTCTCGCAACGCTCTCGTATGCTCCGCTACGAGATGATTCGGATGATTATCAATTCCTTCTCCTGAGATGACCTTCTTGCTTTCGGCACGGACCTTGAGACCAGCTCTGACTCATTTTAAAGGCCCGAACATATGTTCGGGCCTCTCTGGACAGAGGCGAGATAAGGATTCAGTCTTGAAACGAGAAGTCGTCGTGGGTCAGCTTCCTCCTGTAAGGCACGCCCGGAGTTGGAGATTCTGTACGTCAGCGTTGTCTCAACACGTTCGACCCCGACGCTGAGACTGGCAACCGGCCCGCGGAGCTCCTCAGCCTTTCGACGCCGAAGCGATCCCTCGAACCCTGAATGATTTCGCCGAAAAACGGAACGTCCGCCTTTTCTGCGATCCCGCCGCCGCCGGTCACGTAATCGTCCGACCGCACTCGGATGGCGCAAGAGGAGCCTGCCTGGCTGCGTCTGACGCTCTGGATTTCTCTCCGCTTGCTCGAGCATCGGATGAAGATGCAGAAACTTCTCTCCTACGTTTTCGCATTAGTATCACAGGAGGACTTCTCCTACATTGACGGAGCGGAATCCTGCGATATAGAGCCGGACCGATGACCCAGGTCTCAGGAACGTCCGTTCCCGGGGAGCAGTGATCCTCGGCCTCGCCACTCAGGGGGTCTTGATGCGCGCCTGAAATATGTACATCGGGCCCAACAGCTAGGACAATCTTCACCTGAGCGGAACGGTCCGATGGCCCGAAAGTCCTGGCTATACATAGAGGTGGTATTCAACTCTGCTCTCAGCGTGAAATGTTTGTCGCGCTGCACCATTCTGTCAAGCATCGTCCGATATTTGACCAACCTAGCATTGAGCTCTTTGCGGCCGCGTCCCGTGTTCCTCTAGAATCTAGACCTCTGAACTAGGGACCGAGTATTTTCCTTTGAAGTGGCGCTCGGAATTCTCGCCCTGACCCAATTTGAACTTGGAGCCTCTGGAAAATTCTCATAACCGTGCGTAGGCAGATATGGTACGCTGCACGGACTGGATTCCCAAACCTCGGATTCTTGAGACGCAACCGCCGGCAGTGGACAGCTGTCTGCTCAACGCACTCGATGGAAATCTTTTCTGTCCACATTCGAAGTGTTCTTCACCAAAACACAAGATCCGCGAAATTCGGCAGGGGCAGTGTTCGGAACCGTCCCTGTCCAGTCCGCGAGAAAGAAGGTGTTCCGAGTTCCGAGAGTCTCCGAATCGAAGCTCTATACAAGGAAGAACCAATGATTGAATGTCTCTCACGACTTCGGATTCGGATATTCCAACAGCGGTATGCTGAGGTCGCCCTAATTTTCCGAGGAGAACGAGCCGCGAGATTAAATGAAGGCAAATACGCCGCTCACCCAGGGGCGTATCGGGGTACTGGCGAGATCCGGGATCGTTCCGCTGCTTCCGGGAGCACACTTCCCGGCATTCTCGAAGCTGCTCGAGCGACGGGGAAGTGGGCGTCATTCGAAGGGGAGCCCGAGTCGTCGGGGCGAGCGGTATCGAGTCCCCCTACGAGCCCTATCTACGTCCTTGCGCACAGCAGTCATTCACTCGCTTGGAAGGTATGCAGCACTTCTTTTGTTCTCCACCCACGTGTTCTGGTCAACTGCGACAATAAACACGACTGCGGGCGGAACAACAACAGTGCATCTCGGGTTGGTTCGAGGACGAATGAGACTAACAAGACAGCAAACATTTACCCGGTCCAGAGTGTCAACAATGGACACGATTGCTATCGCTGAGGGTCCGCATACGAATACTAGTGGAGCACGAGTTCCCCCGACAAACCTCCGACAGGGTTTGTTTCCAGACGCTATCGACTTGGAGATACATTCATCCCTGATCTTACTCCTACGCTCCCGAGATAGAGCTCTTCCTCATGTCCCCGAGGAGACTAGAAGGTTAGCAGCCGCTGCCCCAAATGAACGGAACAGGTACTCACGGGAAACCGCACCGTTACATTCGATCTCATTGAGGAGAATCATTCCTGTTCTACCTAATCGTTTTTTTTCTCGGTACAGCCGACGAAGGCGGGCTTGAACTCCATTAGGGACCGAAAGAGCTCCCTTCAGATTCTACATACATGGCCTTACGGCGGGTGATCTCTCCCGATGTGATAGCATGGAGCATCAATCACGCGTCGCATCCGTGTGTGATCTGTCGGTGCCTGCCTTGGCGAAAAAACATTTTTGGGAGCTCAAACGAGCGCGAGTCGGTGCCATCGGCAGGACCCGAGTGCCCTGCCACATGGTGTCAACACATACCCCGGCTCCCGCAGCCATATACAAATACTTTCGAAAAGCTGGGCTCTGAATATTTCGAATGGAGCTCTCGATGCGGTGCCAGGCTCAATATTCGCTCTCCTCCGCAATCGGGGCTTATTTTGAGATCATCGAGCTCGCGACTTGACTGCGGAAAAAAATACCCCCGAGAGCACTCATTCTCAAAAGTAATAATTGCTCTGAGAAGTCTAAAGCACATCGTGAGAGCTTCCGTTTGCATCGCGGAATACGATAGAGCGGAAATCTTCGGGATCGAAGTGTTCGGTCACCGCTGGAAGAAGAGACCCATCGATTGCTCCGTCCACGAAATTAGAGCCTCTCTCCCCGCTCCGATCGCGACCTTCAGCACCTGCGGAATACTTTCGCATAGATCTCACAGCACGTTAAGCCGTGGTACATCATCATCACAGCACAGGGGATCGAGATAAAGATTTACGAGATCGATGTAATCTATCCTCATATGGACGAGAGGCTAGCGAATAGTCGTTTCCTGGCTCAATGAGATCTCGCGAACGAATCCCACACCGAAACCCCCGGTCGACTAAAACATGGTTTCCCAGTTCCCATTTTTCGTTCAATGCTGGACGGACATGGGAGAATGGATTCCCTTGCATACGTTTGCCGAGCGGAACCCCTTCTGTGAGGAAGACACCCACATGGCAAGGAGTCCTTCCCGCGATAACTTGATGTGGAGGCGGATATTCGATATGATCCTCAATCCAGGTTGTCCAAACATTTTCACGACAGCCTCCCCGTATCCGATCGTCGCGACGTCAGAGGGGTGAAAGGCTACCATTGTTTTTGTAACAAACGTTTATTATTTCGGCCGTGATGTCAGCTTCCAAGCAGAAGATTCGGAATAACATTCTGTCCCACGAGCTACGCGACGGAGTTTCACCAATCGAAACGATAACGATCGGAAACCGATTTTCCCGAAAATAAAATATCTTCACAGGGAGAACTCATGACGGACTTCAGCGGGCCGCGATTCCGGAGGATCCCGCCACCGTTTCAGGATGGTGCCGCGGAATGTTTCTGCCGGCGCGGCGCCTCCTCCTTTCATAGAAGGTGGTGATGAAGACACTGCCTCGATGGCAGGAAACCTCCGTCCGAATTCCCAACAACGATTTGGACCATATATACGACGGTATATACAGCGTAGAATTCCAATAGGAATCTTCTCAGACAACGAACGGGAACATTCAATCGAAACGTCGAACGGCGCACGGACGGGGATTCATAATATGATCCCGGGAGGATAACAGGAAGCTTTCCAAACTCCAGATTCACAGTCAGGATGATATTCCGGTCGATCCTTGCAGCATCCTCACGTGACGACGAATCCCAATGGATCGAGATACTTCTTCCATGTGTTCACGATGTTCTCCCGTGGCTCCGAAAGTAATTTCTCCAGACATGCCCAAGCGTTTTGAGAACCCAGGACATACGGATCCTTGCTGTGTTCGTAGGTGACTAGTCCCAATGTCAGCGATTGCGCGAGCCGAGCACATATCATGATCTGTAAGGAGGATGAACATCGTTTCGAATCTTTTCTTCTCGAAGTTTAATCCACTCATGCTCGGTGTGATGAACTCACTCGAATTGTTTCCACATCTGCGTCCATGTACATCGCCGCTGGGAAATGGCGGTAGTAGCCGAGGAGCGCTTGACCGCAATGACCGAGCAGGTCCTGGTCGAGATCTTTGACAACAGACCCGATGTAGGCCAGAACAACGGCGAGGTCCCAAACAGCCGGGCCGCCGTGGCAGTCTCCGAAATCCAGGGCCGCATAAACTTCTCCGCTATCGTTCACCAGAACGTTTTGTTCGTTCAAGTCACCATGGATGATTACTTCATGAAAAGATGCAGCAGGTCAACAACTTCCGCTCAAAGCTGGTCCCTGCCCTGGAGAGCAAACCATTGCACCTACGCTACTGAACCTGTGTCAATATACCTCGTTCTTCCATCGCCAGTTGAGCATGGGCTATAGTCTCGTATTTTTGCAGAGCAGTGTTGATCAACGCTCTCTTCTTCTCGTCGCTGTGAACTCCGATGAATTGACGAACCTTGAGCACTCCCTCCCACGACCAGAGAAAGTTTCTCTCTTCGATCAGGGGGAACTCCAGGTCCTGCATGGCCCGATGCATCCTCGCAAGCAGCGAACCCCATTGAAAGGCCTGCGAGGCTTTCAGATGTCCTTTCTGGAGGGTCTTGCCTGCATGGAGGAGGCTCCAGATTATCCGATGTGCAGACGTGGTCACCACGGGGATCGAGGCCGGCGAGGGAACTCTGATCCGTTATGCTCCGTGTTAGACTTAGAAATGTGTCCACTCACCGGGCAGGTACTCGAATACTCGAACAATGCAGTCCTTGCGACCAATGGCAGATTCGTACGAATAGTGTCCAAATACTTCTCCGTCGGTGGTTTTGATCGGCACCGAGCAGGGGATTGACTTCGCCAGCTCCAACATCATCAACGTGATCTCTCCTGGAATATCAGAGCAGCGCAGTGAGTTTCGACGATCAGGGAAGCTACGGGACGAATTGAGGCAATTGACACGTTTCACAGTCATCTGCGGTGCTCACTTATCAGATGTTTGTTCTCACTGTCCTTCCAGTTAGTGATCTTCAAGACGATTTTGCGACCGTTCGGTTTGAGCTGAAAAGCAGACGTTGCGTAATTCTGGAAATACCCCAATGCCACAAAAACTCTGATAAGTGTCCCCCATACTGCCAGTACTCTACACGTTCGATTCTGAAGATGTCGAGAGGCTCCGCGGAATTCTACTCGTTTCTGACAGATCGCGAATTCTCGGCTGATAAGCCGATTCGAAGCGAGTGAGCACTCACCTTGACGCAGAAATTTTGGTCGTCGTAGCTTGCCAGCTCTTTGATGTTCTTTATGCATTTCGGTGCGAAACCGAACTGGTCTTCGAGAACGAATTTCACCTGCTTTGCGGTTAAGGCGGGCTTTGCGACGTAATCGGTCCCGTTCATGATTATCTCACGATACTTCGGTTATCCTCCGGATGGCTTCCAGATCTTGCGTTTGGAAAGCCTTTGGAACTTATTTATAGCGATGCGCAACAACGCTGAAACAGGTAGTTGATGCTCCAGACCTGTTGCGAGCTGTTCGACTCCAATCTGTCTCGACTTTCTTGAGGGTAACGAGTCCCTTATCTCGGTCTGAAGGAAATTCCACGGGCCGGGAAATCCGTGTTTTCTAATGATGAGCTCGTCGGTCGAAACGCTCACTCAGAGTTTGCTTAGCCTAAGCGCAAACAAGTTGTGATCGGGAGCGCGTCCCAGGACTCGGCGAGGCCAGGTTGATGGTGGCGACGAGAGGGAAGGAGTCAGCGGAGATCCGCGGTGCTCCTCGTTGGCGGGAAGCTTCGAAACGAAATACTCCTGCCCGTGTGGAACACAGCGCGTTCCGGGCGAATGCCAGGAATTCCGTTCGAAGTACACTGCGGTCTCCGAGACAGATTTCTCGGTTCTTCGGGTCGTTCCGTTCCAGTGTCGAAGGACTCTGAAGGAACGGAGCGCGAGCTCTGGGAATTAGAGGATAGCCTCAATGCCGAGAAACTACTTCACTCATGTCTTCGCCCAATACTCGTAGTCTGTTGCCGATCTAATAAAACAGCGAAGATTTTACGTGTACAAGACTGGAAGGCGGATGGAAGGCGGAATCGATAGTCGAATTAGATTCGATGCGCCCCCCCCTGCGTCAGATGTACGTGATGTATCACAGGAATTCAGTTGAACTCTGATGAAGCCGAGCTCACTCGTCACCTGATTCCACGGGCGGGGGAGCATTCCCCTCTGCACCGATTCGTTTGACTGGAAAAACGGAAACATACACCTCCAAGATCCGCTTGCGTATGTCATGCCGGGCGATCTCTGTCACTAACGAGCAGCGAGGGGATGTCGGTGACCAATCGGGATGAGAATCTCGTCGTTCAGGCGAGACGTCGATCATTGTACTAGACGGGGGCGAAAAGAGAGAATCGTATCGTCTAGAAAAGATCAATCCGGGGATTTCTCGGCTATGGACGCTCGTCTCGTTCAAGCTGCCTCGGAGAAGAATATAATCTCCACGAGATGCTACTCGATGTTTCCAGTCGAGTCAGAAACTTCTGAGACCTCGGCATGTCCGACTTGAGTCGTGAATTCGTCGGACATGTTCCGCCACGAACTCGGATTGAGGAATTCCTAGGGAACGAGGATATGCGAGCCCCTCGCTGGGGAGAAATACCACCGACTGACGCAACGAGCGGAAAGGTTGATTTTCCAGAAGACATATTAGCCCACGAGTCAAGCGAAACTTTTCGCAATCCAGGAGACCTGCGGTCCATCATCGGAGGATTGGAGTCTGATCTGCTATGTGAATCAGATCGTGGCACTCGATTCTCGCGGCTCTGGTTCTTGATGGCCGCGATGGTGTGCAGACGACATTTCTCGCCGAGCGAGGCGCTTGGTTGATGGTGCTTGATGGCTCGCAGGTTTTTCTATGGAGTGTCGAGGGGGACTGAAATAGTGCGGCTCCTCGCGCATCAACCGGTCACAGACTGCACTGTAGATTCCGGAGAAGTCCGAAAAATGTTTCGTTCACGTCTAAGACAAGAGCTCCGGCTAGGTGACGCAGTTTTGCGTTTTCAGCGCTACAAATCGGACACTGCGCGACCTTCCTTCACTCGCGAGCAGCAAAGTCAGGTATTGTTCTACGACTCCGCGCGGGCTCGCCCCAGAGCAGATCCCGATGGGGATTTCCCGGATGACATATCCCGACTGACAAGTAGAAGAAGCGGAGTATCCGCAGGACTCCTACGAGTGACAACATAATTACAATGTTTCATTCATCGTCGAGGCTGAGGATTCATCTTTGACAAGTCTCCCCTCGAATTATAGGTGCTGTCGCTCCTGAATAGCGGGTCCGAAAAAGAATTGAAGAAATACGTTGGCTTAAAGAAACTAAAACTTCTCATGGACTATCGGGAAAAATTCGGCGCATTCGACACCCTTGACAGCTTACTCGACATGGAAGGTGTTCGCTCCACAGACTTCGACAAGCTCTGCACGAAGATTTTGATGTCGACAGATAAATCCCTGATGATTTTGAAAGGCATCAGCCCGAAGCTTACTGAGAAGCGTCTCAAGGCAAGTTCCTCGGATTCGGACCATATCGGTGAGAGTCCCTTTCGCCCTGATCTGGGCATGTTGGGAGTAAGCGGGCGGATGATCGCCATTTTATTCACCCTTGGTTTCTTGCAGGGAATCAAGATCGTTGCTTCAGTCGATGTCGATGCCTTCTTCGGGACGTACGTCACAATGGACCTAGACGCCAAAGTAATCGGATGGGGCAGCTTCGTCCACTCGGATGAGAGCGATCGGAAAACGAAGATCGGTCTATATGAAATCTACACCAAAGCCGTGACCATCTACGAGAAACTTCCATCAGCCGACATCTTCCTAATGGAGAGCAAATCCGAGAGACCGAATGCTGCTTCGGTTTCAGAGAAAGAGCTGCAAACCATGCTTTACACCATGCTGAGTTTCGGCGAGCCGGATCAGCCGAAAGTTGCTCAAATCGCGGGGTTAGCCTTTTCGAACTATTACAACCTCACCATGGGATCCGACCAAGTATCGTGTCAAGAAACTTTTTTGAAGCTGGTCGACGACGCCAGAATCACGTTGTCCGATGAGCTCGGAACTCATTACAAGCGACAAAATGGCGTATCTAGAGAATTCTTGGCCCTCAACACGCTCCGGTGCTTAGCGTTTTTGAAGGCCACGAGAATCTTGCGGATGCGGAAGTCGTGAGACTGTTCAGGAGGCATATTCGTATTCGTGAATCCGAATACGAATATATTCGAATTTTCTTTTATGAATACGGATATGAATACGAATACGAGTACGAATATATTCGTATTCGTATTCGTATTCACGAATATATTCGTATTCATAAAATACTTGTGAATACGCCTATATTCATACGGATATCACAATTTAATGACGCCACGGGGACGAGCCAGGAGGCTGATTGGGGGTTTTCGGCCAAGCTGAGCACGATTTCAGGGTCAGGGCTCTCTTCTTCCGTCTATTAGTGGCGAATTCGCATGAGCAGATAAATTCGTACTCATAGGAAAAACTTTGTTCGATGGCGCTACGAACACGAGCGGGGCTTGCTCATTGAATCTTCAGCACAGGATTCTGCAACCAAATTACTCGGTAGAGACCGCGATCCTTGTTTACCAGAAACTCCCTAAGGGAATACAAGAGGCTTGATCTCTGTTGAGGAAAGGAAAGAAGTTCATTATTTTTTGTTTATTATTTATATTAGGCAGCGTCCTGAATCAGGACGCTGCCACAAGCGTACCCGGTTAGGCGAGGGGGGGAGGCGACCATTCGCCCCAGATTTGCTGAGGTATGGGAACGGGTCGCTGTTTTCTACCCTATCGTTGTGGCCCTTCTGACAAACCTCCGAGTACGCCCCTCGACAACACCCAGATTTTCCCACGAGTCTCGAGGTTTGAAGCAGCGTTCCTTGTGGCGCTCCCTGCGACCAGCAATGACATGACCCGCGGAATGCACAGTATGAGGTTCCTCCGGGAATTAGTGGATTCAGAAATGCCGGGGAAATCCAGGGACATGATCCGGGCTGGGATTCATATCGATCGACTTCGAAAGCAACATTAATTACTGCTTGACGGCAACACGGGTCTCCGGCGGGTTTGCGATGAGCAGACTGCCGATCTGTACAATAAACTTCAAGCCCGACAAGAGGCCAGTGGCTCTCTCTCTCCGCAGCAAAAGCCTACTCTTAACTCTTAGCCCGCTCCCTTCGATCATCCCACAAGTTTGACATCATCGCTGCCCGCTACTCTGGATGTTATGACATCATTTGCTGCTCCGAAACCTGGTTTCATCCTGGTGAGGCCTGTACCTACCAGCTTCCTGGATTCACCCATTACTATGTCTGTAGAGATTCGGGTTCGGGGGGCTGCGGTGGTGGTGTTTCGGTCTTCACCAGTGTATCCATCTCCATCTCTGCCGAAAGCTCATTTCAACCGTCAGACGGACGCATTCAGGCTATCCATCTTTCCGTCTCCCTCGATGGTTCGAAATTCAATCTCCTTGCGGTGTACTCTAGCCACTCATCTCTTGCCGGCACTCTCGGCACTTTCCTTGATGAGCTCGTTTCTAGCTCAGACGACCCGCTAATCCTCGTGGGCGACCTCAA